>NW_015386723.1:377802-502993 GCF_001527695.2 Protobothrops mucrosquamatus
GTGGACAATCACTTAAATATGAGCCAGCAGTGTGCTGCAGCTGCCAAAAAGGCCAACACAGTGCTGGGCTGCATTAACAGAGGGATAGAATCAAGATCACGTGAAGTATTAATACCACTTTACAATGCCTTGGTAAGGCCACACTTGGAATACTGCATCCAGTTTTGGTCACCACGATGTAAAAAAGATGCTGAGACTCAAGAAAGAGTACAGAGAAGAGCAACAAAGATGATTAGGCTAAAGCATATAAGGAAAGGTTGATGGAATTGGGTATGTCTAGTTTAATGAAGAGAAGGACGAGGGGGGACATGATAGTATTCCAATATCTCAGGGGCTGCCACAAAGAAGACGGAGTCAAGCTATTTTCCAAGGCGCCTGAAGGCAGGACAAGAAGCAACGGATGGAAACTAAGCAAGGAGAGAAGCAACCTAGAACTAAGGAGAAACTTCCTGATAGTTAGAACAATTAACCAGTGGAACAACCTGCCTCCAGAAGTGGTGAATGCTCCAACACTGGAAGTTTTTAAGAAGAGACTGGACAGCCATTTGTCTGAAATGGTATAGGATTTCCTGCCTGAGCAGGGGGTTGGACTAGATGACCTCCAAAGTCCCTTCCAACTTTTTATTATTTATTTATTTATTTATTTATTTATTTATTATTATAAATTCAACCAAATACACAACATATCTTCAGTTCATTGGATGAGCTCTTTTCATCTAACATTATCCATGCTCTTCTAACCCTATGCCTGAGGGAACAACCAGGTTTTCAACAGCTTCCTGAAGGTTAGCAAGGTTGCAGCAAGTCAAATGTTCAGATGGAGATGAAAATGGTAGTCGCCATCACAGAGAAGAGATGCTTCCTAAGTTCTGTCAGATGACATTATTTTACAGAAGATATCTGGAGCATGCCCACTCTGTTGGAGTATGTGGGATGGGCAGAAACAACCAGAAAAAGATACCCCCACAGGGACCTAGTCTTACACCATGCAGACCAGCACCTTTCATTGCACCTTGAAGCCTACTGGGAGCCAGTATAGCAGATTAATGAGATACTATAATGATGTACTGATAAGCACCCATGACTATCTGTGCTGCTGCATTCTGGACCAATTGCAGCTTCCAGAAGGTTTCAAGGGCAATCATGTAGAGCATTGCAGTAATTCAGCCAAGAGGTGACTACAGTATGAGTAATGACAGGCAAGCCTCCTGGTCCAGGTACATACACAATTGGTGCAGTAGACAGAGTTGTGCAAAGAATCCATGGCCACAGCTATCACTTGTCCTGGGAGCAGGATCCAAGGCCCATGAGGACCCCCAGATTGCATACCAGGCCTGAGGAGTGCCTCCCCCTTCAAAAGCAAAGATAGAAAATTTCCATTTCTCAGACGACGCCTCAAACCTCACAGTTACTCAATCTTGCTAAAGTTGAACCCAAGCTTGTTCTTCCCCATCCAGGCTCCAGGCACTAAGAAGTATTGTCAACAGCATCACTTAGATGTCCAGGAGCAAAGATATACAACTATTACAACATACTAATTATACTTCACTCCCTGCTATCAGATGGCCTCTCCCAGCAGTTTCATGTACTTGTTAAACAAGTGGGGAGAGATGGAATCTGAGGCACTCTGCAAATAATAATAAAGGCAGGAGAGATATGTAACACTGTGCCTTCCAGCTGCAAACCCCACTCCATGGCTCAGAAGAATCCATGACCAGTGATATCAAAAACAACTGAGAGATTGAGAAGGTCCAGGTTGGATGCACAATCCTCATCTTGTTCCCTCCATAAATCATCAACAAGTACAACCAAATGCTGTCTGTTATAGCCAGTTCTGAATCCATACTGGAAAAGTCTAGATAATACACTTTCTTGAGAGCCCTATGGAATTGTAGCCTAATCACTTTCTGAACAAACTTTCTTATAAATGAAAGGTTGGAAACTGGATGGAAATTGTCCAGTTATGTTGGAGCCACAACAGAAGAGTTGGCAGAAGCATCCCCTCTCTCAAACCCTTACAAGTTCTTGAAAGGCTTATAAGAATGTGGCTAGAAATGATTAGAATATCAGTATGTGTTAAATCATGATAAAACTGGTGATTTGATTAGCAGATTCTTGGGAAAAATATATGAAAAGTGTTCATCTCATTATTTATCTTTGATTCTAAAATGTGCATTGCCAATTTACTCTTGAACTGGTAGACCAGTTAGAATAGTTCTTCCCAAACCTAATGCTATTCATGTATGTTGGACTACAATGACCATTAACCCACCTACTCAGTGTACATGTGCCGTTTAAAAATATATCATATGTGCTCTATTTCATTATTTGATCTATAATGTCATTTAAAATTAAGATTTGGGTTTTAAATAACCCCGAGGAAAGATTGCAATTTGTTGTCACTTGCAGACTTTATCGGTATTGAAAACACAACGCTCATGTACTGTCTTACTTGACACAGAAGCATTCTTACTGGGGATGTTGTTGTTTTTTAATGGAGTTCCAGTGTTACATCCCTAAACTAGCAAGTTCTTAATGACCCTAGAAAGTGATTGCTTTGATTACACTTTAACGGTATTTGCAAATAAAATCACAAGTAATTAAGGGGAAATCTCCAGGCTTTTGAGCAACTTTGATGCATGATAACTGCCTGATTCAGCTCCATCTAGAGTAATGCTGTGTAGACAAGAGCTACTGAGATCAATAGCAACATAATGATAGTGGCAGAATTAAGTGAGTAACCTGAGAACTATGCCTTCAGAATGCATGCAGCTGCCACAAGCCGGGCCACACAGTGCACTCCTTGCTTCCGTCCTAAATGTTCATCAAAAGACGCCCTGCAGGAAAATGGAGTTAGATGCTCTTTATTGCTGATCGTGTCTCTTGCCACATTTATCAGGGAAATTGGATTAGCAGTTGGCAGCTGCAGGTAGACAAGGTTCTGCAGTGATTAAATATGCAGCTTGGCTGCATTTGTTGTGACAGACCTTTAGTAAATTCTACTGTAAGCACCATCTGTCTAATTTGTATAAAGGCAAACTCCATGCTCTAAGCCACTGCTAAAGAACTAGATTTGTTGCTTTATCGTAAAATCAACTTTTCTACTGAAATCTTTTAAGCACAATTTATTAGGTTAAAGGAGTGTTTTTGTTTGTTTTTTTGTTTAGATCTTAATGAATAAATAATATGTGTAAAGTGCTTTCAGGTACTCTGTTTTGTAAAGGATGAAAATAAAAATAATCTGTTCTGTTCATGAGTAAAATGTTTAGCATTCCTGTTTGCAGGGAGGTGACATTGCTAAAACATCATTTAGAAAATGGCCGGTGACTGCCAAATTCATTTAATTTGTGGCTTCTAATAGTGTTTTCTAATTGGCTTTTATACATCTGAAATGTGTAGTTGAAATATAATTGAGGCAAGATAGCTTATCATTCTTGAACTACATCTGAAATTAGCAATAGGGTTCATAAAGCATATGTTCAGTTTTGTTTTCCAGAAGATGCTAAAAAAAAATACATGGGGACAATTTTCATGTCAAAGCATTAGCTGGGATGGGAAACTCATGTTCCAAAAGGATAGTCTATTTTCCTCAACTCTATTCTCTTAATCCCCTAGATTGGACCTGGAAATTCTGCTCAGTAATATGCTGACTTTCTCTATTTAATGTCAGTGTATTCTGATATTATTTATGATGTGATTAGTTTGAAATAACAAGTAAAACAATGTGTCTGAGGAAGAAGAGTTGTTAAATAGCATCATGCTATTTATAGCTGGTTCACCCAAACTCAAAGCTGTTGAATTATTTAAAATCCTTGATTTCAGCTTGCACACATTAAAAGTTTTCACACTAAGTGCCAAATGTTGCAAACAGCACTTTAACAGAATGATTTTGCTTTGATCCCTGTAGCAGTTCCTGAATAATTTATCACAGGTTATTGCCTTAATTCTGGAGAGGGATAGTGCAATAAAGGCAGATGAAAACACTCCAGTTGAAACACCTTGGGGCCTGCTCATTCCTCTGACATGGCTCTTTTGTTGGAACTATTTAGAGGTTATTAAGACGTGTCTGTAGAATTAAGAGTCTGCTGTAAGGATGAAGAAGACAGCCATCTTAATTCTAAAGACAAAGCACTATGACCCCTCACCTTTTTCTTGGCTGTTATTATAGAGCAGAATTATGAAGGTAATATTATAGCTGCACCCAGAAGTACTACTATACTTAAAAGTCTATCAGACGTTTCCATTATAAAATCCTGTTTTGGGGTGTTGAATGGTATCTTGTCCAGCTAGCAAGTTAGACTGACGTAGACTGTTGCTATATACAGAAATTTCTTGTTCTGTTGATATCCCCTTCCCTATCTCGGAATAACTTTTAAAGCCATGAAACTAGAGTTTTGAAAATCAAAAGATTACTTTTTACATAGTCCCAGAAAAGTAATTTTAAGAATAGTTCTCTTTTTCTTTACAGTTAATTATAAAACATGCAACTTTAATTTGAAAATGAAAATGTTCATAAGTTTGGTTACTAAAAAAATGTGTTTGCATGTTTTTCCATGTTCAGACTTGAAGTATATTTTTTGGATTACTAAGGTATACTACTGAAATGAATCCCACATAAAATTAAAAACATGTGCAATTCGTAAATATAAAATATAACAATGGCAACCAAGGCCATAACAACAAACAACCAAAAGGGGACTCCACTCAACTGGGGGGGGGATGCCTGTGTGTGTGTGGGGGGAAGCCAGCTCTGTTTCCTAAAAGTGAGCAGACCTGTCTGGGGCCTGTCATATATTGGGAGTGGGGAGTGGAAGAGATTGTTCTAAAACCAGGAGTAACCATAGACGAGGCACCCTTTCTAGTCCCATAAGATGGCAGGATTTAAAACGGGGTCCCCAGCCTCTTGTCCACGGACCCAGACCAGTGCGTAGCCTGTTGGGAACTGGGCCATTCAAGTGGCAGGTGAGCGCAGGAAGCTTCATTTACACATGCATAGGACCTAGGACGGTTGCATGCACGAAACCATACTCCGCTGTTGCTGCTGGTCTGTGGAGCCAGAATGGTTGAGGACTACTGATATAAAATACAGAACCTGAATGCAGGTTCTATTGTTCCATTCTTTATATCACCTTTCATGAAAACCCAGCTGATAATGTGAATACAAAGACCTATTTTCATTTTTTTTCAGGCAATGCCATCTTGAATCTATTCTTTTATGTGAATTCAGTTATATGAACCTAGAGCAGTGGTTCTCAACCTGTGGGTCGGGACCCCATTTGGGGTCGATCAACCATTTCACGGGGGTCGCCAAGCAAGGCTGTCCGCCATTTTTTTGTCCGCCATTTTTTTTCCCTTTTCCGGTGGGTGCCTTACCTCCCTTGGGCTGGGCCAGCTGGTGGTCGGCCTGCTCCGTCTCTGCCGCTTGCCAGCTACGCCTCGGCCGGCGCAGGGGGCGGAACCACACATGTGCGGCGCTCCCGGGCAGGGAAAGTCCTCGACTTACGACCGGCTGGGTAGTCCTCGACTTACGACCGGTTTAGTCCTCGACTTACGACCGGTTGGGGTCGCGGCATTAAAAAGGTTGAGAACCACTGACCTAGAGCCATTTTTAAAATCTGCCATAGGCTAATAAATGGGTTATTGATCCTTACATAAGTTTTGGCTGCTGTAAATAACTACATTTATATCCCTACTTTTAGGATGTTGTTTGCTCTCCGCAAGTATTTGTATATTCATGCAGCAATTTTATTACAATATAGAGTAAGCAGGACTTTCTGGATAGTGAGAATGCCATAGTTCAATTGATCTTTATGATTATTTTCATTATTTTAATTTTGGATAACAGTGTTCCATATATTTATCTTATTTGCTGTTTTAAACAGCTAAATAATCCATTGGAATATGATTTCACTTTTTCTCATATACTGTATCAAATATTGTCAAGAGTTTCTCACATGGAAGGGATTAATTCATAGCTTTAAGCTAGTGAAAGTCTAATCATGGTAGAGTAGAGTAGAATAGAATAGAATAGAATAGAATAGAATAGAATAGAATAGAATAGAATAGAATAGAATAGAATAGAATAGAATTCTTTATTGGCCAAATGACACACAAGGAATTTGTCTCTGGTGCAAAAGTTCTCAGTGTACATACGAGTAATATGATAGATATTGTGATCATAAACAATATCATCAGGTGTGGTCAGCCATGCCTATCCACACCTGTAAGTGGATCATAAGCTTTCTAATAGACATGATGATGATGATAGATATTGCTTGTGAAGGGAGAGCATATAATCTCTATGCACATCTTCCTAGTCTATGTCCCTGGAGGCTAGGACAACTACTGTAAAGTGGGGGTTGAGATTTTTCTACTTTGAACTATAGCATAAAGTTTGATTCCCATTTCATGGACTTTGGCCTTAGTTCATGAACCCTAGTTCATATGAATTAAAAGTTCTTCTTTCTCAGTAACTATGTCAGTTGATTTGCCCAAATGTATGCTTGAGTTGTTTGTTCTTATGAAATCTTTGGCTTCAGAGAGACAGAAAGTGTTGAAAGTTGGCACAAGTACTGGGAACTAATTAAAGGAAAATGGGACTTTTGTTCTGGAATTATATCACATTGATATACTTGAATTTTGGAAAAGATCAGAAAGATCTTTTAGAAAGAATAGGCCTTGACTGGATTTTTTAAATAAAGATAATCATTGGAAGAAAAGCTCTTTGAGGTGTTGTCACTCAAATAGCAGGAATCAGGCAGGGTATTATCCTAAGGCTTTTGAGAATATTAAAGTAGCACATTCAGTAGTTTCCCTTTTTTTGAAGGAGTGTTTTCATAAACAAGGCTTATGTTGATGGCTCCTTATAAATATAGTCCTAAAGAACTGTAGTATAATCTGACTCTAGAAAAGCTATACGGTGGTTTGTTCCATGTAGATTGTCTTCTTGGAGATATTAAATTTATGCAGTTAGATGCTCTCAGGAAAACGTTTTTTTACACATCCAGAGTCTCCAACCCACTTTTGGTCAAGGAGACAAGAGGGCATGCCAAGTCAGATGACTACTTCACAAGATCATGGAGGCATAAGACCCATTACACATGGACCTGAAATCCATTGATAACAACCTAAAACAGCTGGCCTAGCTTTATTTATATAGCTTATGGCATAGAGTACATGGTTAATAGTAAAAATATATAAAAGGAGCACATAATACAGTGGTACATGTATGATGGAATATGCAGTCAGTTTTGTAAGGCATAAGGAATTCGAGAAGTTATATATGAGTTGTAGGTTACATTTTGAAATACATTGGTTCATGAGAATAGAATAAGTGTTCTATATATTAATATCTAGACCATTTATTCAATTAATAAGAAAGAGGGACCAGCACCAAATTGTTCATCCTCCTTCTTCTAAAACAACCAATTCAGTGTAGATGATTTACTCCTAAATTAACTTCATTGCCCTCTTCACTTTCTCCCATCTGTCTCTTTCCAATTCCTACTTTCACTCCTGATTTTCAGGAGTCCAACCAACAAATCTAGACTAGCATAAAAATAATCCTCTTCTCTCTTCACTGACAACCAAAGTGGTAAACCTGTTAGTAGTGAGATAATCCTTCATACTGAGGAGCTCCACAGCTGTATTGTTGTCTCAGTTCCAGACTGAAAATATATTTGCTTTTTCTGAATTGCAATTTCTAATTCTGTAAGTTTGGGAAAAAGCAGAGAGCTATTTATCAATAGGCATTTTTCCACTGCTGTGTAGCCTTTGAAAGTTTCATTGTCAACCCTATTATCTTTGTCCTCATGATTGGAAATGTAGTAAAAACTGAAACTGACATACTGAGATTTGCCAGATAATAAAGTTGTTACAGTTCTTGTCATTGGGGATTTCTGGGGATTCATGGGATTTAATGGAAGACATAGTGCAAAAGCAGTTATTTTGATTTTTTTTTTCTGTTTTATTAAATCAAATAGTATCTAAATAAGCAAGCTCCTTTCAGTTTTGCCACATTTCTTAGAAAAAGCTAGCAAGAATTATATACTGCTAAACAAAACAAGGTTGTATTAACCTCCTTCCCCTGTCCATGCTCCTGGCTGCAGATTTATTTATTTTTCCTGTACTGAAGATTGCAACCTAAGCTTGCTCTCATTCCATATGTTTTCAAACTGTTTTCTTGAATTAGCATAACTTTATATGGCTATTTCTAAGTTTCTCCTCAGAAATAAAGGAGAGCTGAATATACTGGCAGCAATCTTTGTCACTCAGACTAGTATAGGTTTTCTCTCTCATTTCTGGCTAGCAGAACGTCTTCATATTCTGTCATGTTCAATCCCAGGAGGAACATCTGTGAAGGACAAACAAGATTGCATCTTTGACATTAGTCAGCTTTCCTTCCCTGTGTCTAACAACCCATTCCCTTTTCTCTCATTCAGTAGCTCAAAAGGGCTGAATCCCGTGAACGCCTATGATGCTTCCTCTTTATCTTCAGTGAGTCGTCTTCTCGCCCAACAATTTTCTTCAGCAAACTACTCTGGAGTTGCCCTTGTATCAATTAGTCTTCAATAGTACCTTATAACTCAGTCCAATATGGGTTAACTAGCCACATTACTGTATAACAGTAACAAATCTTCAATAGGTAACACTGCCTAGATCCATTTTAGGTCCTGCCAGCCATTTATAACCCCTCTATCAAACTTCTCCTTCCAGTCCTTCTCAGAGTTCTTTCTGATGTTCTTAATATTCCTCTTTCTCTTATGGGAACATTTTCCTATGAGAAACTAAGCTATCTGTCCTACTCGTAACTTCCTCATAATCATGTTAATGAAAACAAAGTGGTTTTTTGGGTGTCTGTATGTTGAATAGCCAGCAAGAAGCCATGATTAAATGCAGAGTGTGACAGACGTACACCTGTATATCGCACAACAGTTTTATCCTTGAGAATTAAGCTCCATGTAATCTAATCTTACAAAGCTCCAGGAGAGCTCATTTTGATGTAGAGTAGTTCACTATATTGACCAGAACACCTTATCTGGTCACCTTTCTTCTTTTGATAGTTGATGTTACTGTGACATTTGGCGGTGTCCCTCCAATTTCTCTTTTTGCCCATTCAGAATTATGGTTTAATTATATCATTGGCAAGTTCTGGAATGGAGAAAACGTTTTCTTTTGTAACTTTAAAAACAAAATCAGGGTAACTATTTGGACTGAATTGTGTATATTGAGTTGAAATGGGTTTTTCACATTTTACATGATATATTACTTAAGTATTAATCTAGATAGATTTTCCTATGCTCTTATCATGAATTAACTGTGCTGGAGAAGTTACATGAACCCAGAAAGGTGATCTAATATAATATTTTTTTTATTAAGAGTGACCTATGATTAAAAACTACTTTGGGCTTACTGTAATAACAGTACTACAAGCAAATTTTGCATATCTTACAAAAAAAAATATAAGATTTACATTCAAATAATTCCTATGTACAGAAAAGTTAGTATGGTAGTAAACCTACCCATATACTGATCATAATACCAATTGTCATTCTTTTCTTTTGAGGTTTCTGAAATTAAACAGCCAGTTCTGATATCTTAACTGGTTATTTAAAACATCTTCAAGAAAGGAGATACCCATGAACCTTGAACTCTATGTATGATTTTTAGGAAATATCTGCTAAATGGTTTCAGCATCTCTTCAATAACAACAGTCAACATTTAAAATCTGAAACATTTTAAACTAATATTTTCAGTGCATTTATTATTAATGTGTTGAATATACTCAGTAATATTTATGGAAATTTATTCATGTTTCCTGCTCATCAACTACTTTTAGTTGAAACATAAAATGAACTAATGCATTTTCTTCAAATTATTTTGAGTGATGATCAAGTTAGAAAAGTTTCATCTATAAAAAAAACCCCAATTTAACAAGGAGGGGGAAATGCCATACATTTTAATAAATGTACATTTCCAGCTTTAAACTATTACATGATTTTATATCTGATATTTAAACTCAGTTACATTATTCTGTGGGAGCCTTTATTACATATTTGTAAACATTTGATGAATATTAACATTTAAGAGGGAGACTTAAGCTCTAGCATTCTTTAGAGGGGAAAAAGACATTTACACTAATGAATTAAAATCAAATATTGTGCTCATTACTGGTTGATCATTACTCCATCTGCTCAGTGCTAACGTGAAAATCAATTACTGTGTTTCTTTCCCACTGACAGCGTATGTTGATCGGACTGGCAAGAGATCTTCGAGGGATTGCCTTTGCTCTGAACACAAAGACCAGCTACACCATGCTGTTTGACTGGATGTATCCTTATTACACTATGACAATACCAGTTCTGTGCACAGAGGGATACCACGTCCTTTGCATTCGTTTAATAGCATGGCACAGTGGGGAAGAGGAAACAAAGCTAAACGAACTAATATGTAATCAGCTAAAATTACAGTACAGTTGCACTCATGCCATTAACTGGGAAGGCAACATTTGGAGAGAGACCACAAAAAGGTCACTTTTTTTGGGTGGGGGGTTGCACCACACTTAATCCCTAAATGTTCTCCTGCCCTTTTGAAACCCTGCAGCGCTTTAATAATTCTATAGCCCTTTAATTTACGATGTGATATGTCTCTGCTTAGTTAAAAGTATGTATAAGTTATCCCGTTGTACACTTAATTTTCCTATACTTATTGCAGGAATCATATTTAGATGCATTGATTTCATTTCATTTGATGCTATGCCGTCTCATATTACATCGTAAATGATTTAGGCTAGCAAAACTTTCAGATTTTGATTGTGTTCTCTGTTTTATTTTAATAGAAGGCAAAAATTGATTTATATCCTATCAATGGATTATTACTTGTGATTGGATTATCGCTTTTCTATTTAAGAGCCAAAAGTAACAATTTGTGTAACTTGATTACTAATGTTAGTTAGTGCAGAGGTCCCCAACCTTTTGAGCACCAGGGACCGGTTCCATGGAGAGAGGTTTTTCCGCGGACCGGAGGGTGCGTGGTTTTGTGTGCTGCCTGCATCTCACAGATAAGGCTTTGCTTGTTTGTGCGGATTGGTTGCTGGCATGCTGCGGCCCGGTACTGGTCCACGGACCGGGGATTGGGGACCCCTGAGTTAGTGCATATGATTTTCAAGAAAAAAGTAGCCATATATCTCCTCAGAATCTTCTAATTGGTCTCCCTTAATGAAATCAACAGAGCTTGTGTTAGGGTTCATCCAGTTGGACCTCACATTTACTGAGAACTTCAAAGAGTAGTTTAGACAGGGCAGTGTTCCATTTTGACTTTGTTTGAAATCACCTCAAACAATATTTGATTTTCATTCTAACTTGTATAAAAACTCTTTAAAATAAGGTCTCCTTTCTTACTACTAAGATATTTTAAAGCTATTACAAAAGCTAAATTTTAAAAACAAATATATAAACAAAAATTAAAATAATATAGAGCAATTATTTTACAGCAAAATTAATACAAAACAGTAAAAGATGCACAAGTCTCCAGCTGTTCTGCTAAACGGCTTTCTTTCTATAAGCTACCTCAGTTGAATAAATGTTTATAAGAAACTAAAACACTCTTAGAAACACTTGATCTCCTTTGAATTTTCAGTTTGGATAAACAGCTTTGAATGTGATTTTTGTCCACTAGATGGCAAAAATGAGTAGAATCCATAATATTTCTTAGTTGATCTTTGACCTGGGAATCATTATATATATGGAGATGTTCTCTTTTAATGTTTAGAAGTATATAGCTGAGCAAGAAGAACATTAACGTTATCCTGCAAAATGGAATTGTTTGTAGCAGGCTTGCTTATACTAATTGGGTTTCCATAACAAATCAGACTCCTTGGAAAAAGGCCAAAGGCTTTTCATAATTGTATTGACAAGAAAATGAATATGATAAATGGTGTTCATTCAGTTGAGAAAAGATTTATAGTTTCTCCCCCTGGGCAAAGGATGAAGAGCAAATATGTGTAATAATAAAAAAAAATCTGTTACAAAGTTGTAACAAATTTGATCTCTCATAAAGCTTTATTAAAATATCTCAAAATATGTTAAAGGCATTTCTGATAGTAAGCTATAGATTCGGCTTGGTGTATTCCTCTATGAAAAGGAAAATAAGGATGAAGAATTAAAAATATAAATATGAAAGTCATACATTTCTCCTGAAATATTGATATGTCAAACTGTCTGACTCAGGGGTTCCAGTTCAGAAGTTGATTTGTCTTGGTTAGTCAATAGGGTATATTGGCTGTATAGAGCATGCCTAAACATATAGAAGCAGTATTTTTTTTTTAATAAAAATATGTGCCTCAGAACCTAAAAAATTATAATGCAGTGACTGAAATATTTTTCCATAGTTTTATAGTTCCATATTTCATTTAATAAGTTGTACATCTTTTGAGGCTTTAGTTAAATTTAAATGCTTTGCTACAAACAATTCAGTTTCTTAATTTCTGAAAGTTCAAGCAACACGTAGCCAACATAGCAGAATAAGGCTCAAACATCCATTTACAAAAGCACTGTAATCGGTGGAATTGGTAAAACTTACTTCTAATTACCGGTAGAAGAATATAACCTGTCAGTCCCTTGACTCTTTTCTACTACTCGCTACAATTTTCCACGTATGAAAACATAAATATTTCATTCAAACAGCTTCTTTCTCTTTATTTCTATTACTATATAGCCTTTCTAAATGTTCAGGAAGCTTTAGGTAAGATGCAGGTTTTGCTGTAGTCACTTCAGAGCAAATTCTGCTTTACTGTATTTCAGAGAGCTATAGAATAATAGGTAGATCACATAATGGTAACTCATAGTTTGTTTTTTGCTTAGTGTACTGTGTGGACCCACACATTGTGGCTTGGCATTATATTGTTGTTTTTAAATCCTGGCTTAACCATAGATTTTTAAACTCAACCAAGCTCTGTAGACATGCTTGATTCAATGTGAGATTCAAACAAATCGAGTGCATTTTGTTCCTGGAATTGCAAACGTCCCTTCTCTGTCTGTGCAAGGCTGCATCACAAGAATTTGTTAGAAGACTGCTCCCCTTGGAGTTCAGTTCCTCACTTTGTTTCATAGAATTAGAAGGTACCTGAGAGGTCATCCAGTCCAACCCCTGCATAATGCAGGATTCACTATATCATCCCCAATAGATGACTATCCAGTCCCCATTTGGAAACCTCCAGTGAAAGGGAAGAAATCATTCTGTGTGGTATTCTATTCCACTAATCGATAGTTCTTACTGTCAAGTAGTTCTTCTTAATGTTTAATTTGTATCTTTGACATTCCATCCCATTAATTCTAGTCTTGCTGTCTGGAACAAATCTCCAGCCCTCTGCAGTATGACAGCCTTTCAGATATTTGAGGACAACTAATATGTCCATTCTCAACCTTCTCAAGCTAAACCTACCTAGGTCTTTTAACCATTCCTCATAGGACTTGGTTTCCGATCCTTTCATCATCTTGTTAGCTCTTGCTTCAGTTTATCCATGTCTTTTTTCAGCTGAGGTGTGCAGAACTGAACGCAATACTCCAAGTGAGGCCTGACCAAGGTAGAATAGAGCAGGATGATATTTCCCATGATCTGAATTCTTTGCTCCTCTCAGTGTTTCTAAATATGCCATTGGCCGTGTTTACTGAGAGAGCCCTCTGGTTCCTGTATCAAAGGAACGATCTTTAGCATTGATTGGTTGTGAATGGCAAGCAGTATGCTGATGGTTTTAACATTAACAGTTATAGGAACATTTCTTTTGTAGACTTCTGTCATATGATGCAAGGGTGTAGAAAGTATTTTTCTCTTAAATTTTCTTCATAAAACTTGATGACATGATGGGACGGTGTACTTTGGTGAAAGTTAGTTAGACTCTATGAATAACATGTAACTTTCAGATCCAAGAGCAAATTTTTAAAAAAAAATTAAAGTAAAACTGAATATTTTACTGTAAGAATTTAATGGATATGCAACTAAAGGTCTTTCAGTGTATATTAGGTCTTTATATTATTAGTATTTTGGCTTTGCTTTAGTAAAAAGTTACAAAAACTAAAGAAAAGACCGCAATTTTAACCATGTTTTTAATAAGCTTTTAAGTTGTACATGATGCACGTCATTTATTTTGAATCTTTAACATAACTTATAAAAGCTACCCATCATATCTGCCCATTCTTCAAACAGCTGTTGAACTGTGGTATCGTGAACCAGCATGTACAACTCCAATCTTGAAGCTTATGGCTGAGATGATGCAAAACAGGTACAGTTGTTCCCATTTCATTGGCTTGATAGTTCTCTCACCTACGTCATCAACTGCAGGATTTGCCTCAAAATAAAATTTTGTATTACTAGAAACCATATTTGTGGAGATTTTGTACAATCAAACTAATGTTGAAAAGCTGCACTTACAGCTATATATTCATAGACCTTTTAAGCTACTTAATGTAGCACAGTCCTATGCAAATTCATTCAGATTAAGTTTGAAGAAATTTAAATCAGATCTGTGATTTTATCTGTATTTTTCTGATTTTTTTTCTGTTCTAACTCACTGCAACAAAATGGTGGAGATAAATTACCTTGTTGGTCTCCTTGCAAATAATGCTTTCTCTTGACTACCATGAATATAGAATACTGGCTGGGGGATTCTGGCTGACCAGGGAATTCTGAGAGCTGATGTCCGTCCATCTTAAAATTGCCAAGGTTGAGAAACACTGATATAGAGTGATTTGGTATAGAAAGCCAATCATGATTGCCTGATTTCCTTGATAGACATCCACACACAATGGATACACCCTTTAAGAAAGGGAGCCTAGTCTACTTTAGTTCTGAGAAAGTATTCCATTATTAGAAAACAATGGACAATTTACTGCATAATTCCTACAGAAATATTGGCCACAGTTATCC
The DNA here is from genome assembly GCF_001527695.2 of Protobothrops mucrosquamatus. Lineage (NCBI taxonomy): Eukaryota > Metazoa > Chordata > Lepidosauria > Squamata > Viperidae > Protobothrops > Protobothrops mucrosquamatus. The sequence continues at coordinate 392,725 of NW_015386723.1, forward strand.
TACCTTCGTGTGAGTAACAGTCATTTTTCCTTCTTTGAACTTGAATAATAGAACTTTTCAATTATCGTCCTACACTTTTTAATGTGTCACATAATGGTTAGGCTGAGAGGGCACCATTTAGAATAACTGAATTTGCACTCAAAATATTGTTGTAAACTAAATGTGTATTTCCAAATATATTTGATTTTTTTTTTAAAGGAGAAAGTTCTACATTTAAATGGTTGAACTAATTGTCACAAACAGATGAGCAATCATAGTCAAAATTGAAAACAGTTTTTCAGTATTCTAAGTCAACTCAGTCTAAACATTCAGTGAATATGTTTTATATATGACACATCTTAAATGAATACCAGGTGATTGGATGACTTTAATTTTGGGTGATTTTAACATTGACCTATATTAAGCCTCTCTAAACAGGCTTTTAAACGGAGGTTTTATAATAATAATATAGCTTTAAAGGAAAAAGGTACAAGAGAAACCTTTACAAATCCAAGCAATTCTAAACAAGACAAAGAGGTATTAGATTAAGTCTCCAAAGGAAGGAAAGCTCATTGAAATACTTTGCATATTCATTATATTAATTTACCTATTGGTATTCAGAAAGTCTATATTGTTCCCATTAGACATCATCATTGGGGATGGGTTTGCTTTTTCTTGAGTTGTGTACAGCATTAAGTTTTACAGGTTAAAATGCATAGTACAATACACTTTGACATGGTGGAAAAATGTTACAGAGCATTAAATTGTGCAATATGATAAAATGGAGTTGCTTCCATTATTTATATCTGCCAGATGTTACTCTTTTGTACTTTGTAGAATAGAAAGTATTATAAAGCATTCCTTATGCGTCACAAAATCCTAGCCTCTGTTAAGAAATTCAGAATTTCTGGAATTTTAAGAACATTTCTCTAATTTGTCCATCTAAAACAATAAGACATTTTGTTGCATTTTTTCATTTAGGAAATGTCTGAAATACGGTAGCAAGAGAACACAACACACGGACAGTAGGCACTGCCTACTTTGACTTTGAAACAAGTTTATTTCTTCCTAATAGTTTCTTTTGCAACCAGTCTATTTGCATTACAACATACTTTTTAAAAACCTAACAGTCTAAATTTAATTACTTTCTTAGAAAATGAATTTTGATTATTAACATTAGTTTGGTCTAGTGTGGTTAAAGTGCTGGCCTAAGAACCAGGAGATGGTGAATTCTTGACCCATCTTAGCCATGAATGCCAGCTGAATGACTTTGGGCTAGTCTCTCTCTTTTCGCCCAGCCTACCTCACAGGGTTGTTGTGGGGAAAATAGGAGAACAAAGGAGCATTAGGATGTTATCTGCCTTGAGTTATTTATAAAAAAAATAAAGGCAGGATAAAAATTTTATTTTATGACTGGTCTATTCCAGAATGAAACCATAATAGTTAAATATTTGCTTAGTTATTTATATTGAGTTGTGTCTTAAGAGTAATATTCTTAAAGTTTGAGTTTCTGCTCCTGATATCATTTGCCATTCTCATTGCTTATGGTGTGACACCTATATATGTTTCTTCTTTATCCTCAGATCCTGAACAAGCTTTTAATCCTTCCTTCAAAATCTTGTGTACTTTCTCTCCCCTGCGCATATCTCTGTACTTGTATATTTTGAGGCATCACCTGATATCTCTAGCTCTACTATCCTTAACTGTCCTGCTCCCTGAAGCAATCTTATACATGCTTCTTCTTTTGATTTCCCAAAATGCCACAGCTCCTTCACTTCCTTCAAATCAATTCAGAACTCATCTGTTCCATGAATGCTTTCAAAGCTTCATCACCAAAGGAAGATGGTGTTATTTCTGTTCTCTGTACCTAAATAACAACATCATCTTTCTTTATTCATCACTATCTCTGTTCTGTCCCCATTCATGTTATTTATTTTGTCACTTTTTCCTAGGTGGTAAGTCCTTGAGATCCACATCTTTATTTGCTTGTTTGCTTATCTATATATGGCATTGTATATAAAAGACAACTTTTTCTCACTTTGTCAAGGCGATTGTTTCTAATTCATTTTGCCATGATATCCAAGCAGGAAATCTAACTGTATTACTTGCTAAGCTTCACAATCAATCTTGTGGAGCTAATTTATATATTAAGGTTGATATGAAACATTTTTCCTGTCTTGTGGGAAGTTCATATTGTCTTTATTTTCATCAGTCAGCACCCACTTCAAACATATTTATTTTTAGACTTAAAGGAGCTGTATCTTCCCTGGAGTCCAAATGTATGCTGGTAACGGTTTTCTGGGTACATGAAGGTTGAGTAATCAGACTCAGATTTAGTTCAAGAAGGATCAACATTTAGGCTTAGAGGTTATGAGGCTCTCTTTTTGAAGCTTGTACACTTCCTCAAACATAATTAAGGAGACTGCATCTCTATGAAGTAACTTTTAATGTATTAAAAAAATATCACATTTATATGATGCTGACATAAGGGTGATATTTGCTAATTAAACTATTTAACATTTACTTATTCAATTTATATTGAATTGATGTAATGATTCCCCCATTCATTCCCATCAGTGAACGAGTACAGAATAGCATGACTACTAGTCTTGTTTCCAGTTACATATATTTGAGAGAAAATCTGGAACATATGCATTTATTCCTTCACACCTACAAAAGTTCTGATTAGAAAGTGTTTTGATTGCCCAGAGAATCTATAGATAAACAGCTTGATGCACATTCTATCGAAGTTGTGAGTGGTTGGGCCCAACAGTTACGCTAATATTGAGGATAAAAATGTTGAATATTCTTACTTTGGATGATGAATAAACCTTAGATTTAGGCTTAATTTGAATAGGTATTTGTAGAATAATGAAAATTACTGTCATTCGAGCAGCTGTATTTTTATGTCTAAATCATACTGCTTGCTTTTGTATATAAATTATGATACTTTATACTCAATGTAATACATATGATTACATGTTTTTGAAAGATTTGAAGTGCATTTTTAGAGAACGGGCAAAAAGCTTAGATTCAGGATTATTCTTATTTATTCTAATAATCTATTAAAAAAAGATCAGAGAGACATGATGGAGATTTATTATAGCGTGAGGACATTAATTAGTGCTTTGGTGAACTTTTCAAGACATTTAAAGAGCTAAATCCATAGTAGCAAGATAATGCATAGACAGATAGAAAGTATTTTGTTGATTCTAATTGTCTTTGTTTCTAGATGCCCCATTCTCTTGTCCTCTTCCTTCCCCTCCCTTTCCCATCCCAATCATTTCCTTCACATAATACACAAATTGCATGCTTTGTCCATGTGTTGTGAGTAAATGATTGACTGGAAAAATGATTATGCTAGGCAAGATAAAGAAAAGCTTAAAAGACAAGACAATAGATAAGCTGGATAGAGAGTATCAAAGAAATTATTGGGATGTTTTGGGAAGAGCTACTTGTTACTACATGAGGCTAGATGAAATGACAAGCATTTGTCCATACAATCAAGTTTAACTCAAAACATACCTATTATTTTGCTTCTATGATGCCTCACTGGTTATTTTTGTCATACTTTTTTCTGTTTAGGATTATTTTCTCTGCTTCTGCTAACCATACAACCTCACCAAGCTTGTTGAAATCTAAATAGCTCCATTTTGGTTATATAGCTCTCATAATTCAGGAGTTGAATTACTATTGATACACATTCTAAGTGCTTGTTTCATCAGTTTATATAAAGATATGTTGCTACTTTTTTCCTCAGATCTCAGCGTTTAAATTTTGATGTGTCATCTCCTAATGGAATTCTCCTCTTCAGGGAAGCTAGTAAGATGATTTGCACTTACGGTGAGTTACATATATATTTTTGTACACTTAATAAGAAAAAGCACTTCCTTCTAATTAAACAGGACCTGACTTTTAAAAAATACTTGCATTCATGGATCCAGTTGTGAGAATTTATGGTATAGGATGTCAGTGGACAGCAGATCACTTTGGGCAGAAGGTGAAATGCATTCCTGAAGAGCAATCATTATTCTCTATAACATTACAGTTGATTGATTGATGCTATACTTATCAATTTGAAAGCCACCCAGAAATATAGCAAAGTTTTCTACATACATACACATTTGTACGTACATTAAAAGAAAAAGGATAATTTAAGGAGAGAGGAGAATTAGAAAGGAGGTTGAAACAAAAACCTCTTTTTCCCATGTTATTTCATCTTTCAGCAGAATACAAAATGAGATATTTCAAAGGAAGAGTTCTGGGGGGAAAAAAAGAATCTTAAAGGAATATTTCTCCTACACGTGAACCCAAAAACATTGGTAGAAGTTGCATGAGGAATGAGAATAGCTTGAAATATTTTGTGGTAGTTGCATTTAGATTAATTATTGTAAGAAAGCACGTAGTTTCATGTAAGTTAGGCTAAGAGATTAATTGTGGCATAAGACTTCTTAAATTAAAATTAACTTCATCAAATCTACGCACATTAAAATTAGCAGATTTACTGTAATTATTTCTAGGAAATACAGTAATAGTTCAGATAAGGTGTAGATCTACTTCATAGATTTGTAGAATAAGAATCTTAGAGTTGGAAGGAGCTCATTTAGGCCAGGGCTTTTCAACCTTTTCACCCATTGTACCACTTTTAGGATATGGCAATATCCGAGTACCACCAGTTGCCTAGCAAGGTATCAAAAACTTGATGACAAAAAAAAGGAAAAAAGTGATAAAGTACAGGTAGTCCTCGACTTACAACAGTTCGCTTAGTGACTGTTCAAAGTTACAATGGCACTGAAAAAAGTGCCCCCCAAGCCATAGCCGAGCAAGACACCTGCCTGCCCCCGCCCGGCAGCGCTCTTCCTCCTGTCCGAGGTTTTCATTGTTGTGAGCATTTCTGTTGAGGATTGGCAGCGGGGGTGGGGTGGGGGTGTTTGGTTTTTATTCCCCCCCGTCTGCTGGGTGTTTGCAGCAGGTTTTGGTCACTTCACATGACCCTGGGACACTGTGACCGTCATAAATATGAATCAGTTGCCAAGCATCTGAATGTAAATCACAAGACCCTTGAGATGCTGCAACCTTCCAGCTGATTGGTGGTGCTTCAGCTGGAGCCTGGCACTGATCCTGGCGCTTCCGCTGAGCCCTGACAGCCCCGAAGAAGCACCAATCAGCTGGAAAGCGGCACTGATCCTGGTGCTTCCACTGAGCCCTGACAGCCCTGCAGCCGTCTCTTGCTCAGGCTTGTGCGGTGCTGCCACCGGTTCAGCTCATTCCCCTCCCCTGCTACTTCTTTTCTAGGATGGTCGCGTACCACCTGCCAGGTGCCAATGTACCACAGGTGGTACCCGTACCACTGGTTGAAAAGCCCTGATTTAGGCCACTGAGTCCAATCTTCCTGCTCAGTGCAAGAATTTTGAAACATCATTAACAGTTGGCTCTCTAACTTCTGCTTTAACATGTCCAGTGAAGAGAAATCTACCATCATTGAATACTGTAAATTGTTTTTATAAACATTCAATTAAAATCTGTCTTCCCCCAACTAAAATCCATTATGAGTGGTCAAGAACAAGTACTGATCATTTTTCATGTGATATAAATCCAGAATGCTACCATATCCTCCTTCATTTATCTCTTTTCAAGGCTAAAGATTCCTGCTTCCTCTTTATGAAACTGAGCTTCTAATCCCATAATGATCCTAATTGACCTTTTCTGAATAAGTCTAGCTTATTTGAATCCTTCTTAAAATGTGTTGTGCCGAGAACTGGACTCAGTATTCAAAGTGGGATCTAATCAGTACAGGATATACTGCAAATGTATTCTCCTGTGTTACTATTGATGCAAGTTCATTTGCTGGTTTTTTGCAGCCATATCACATTGCTAACTCATGCTCGGTTTGTAATCAACTGCTAATTGAGGATATTTTCCCAGATATTGTCACATCATGTATTCTTCATTTCATATCTGAGCATTTGATTTTTGCTTTGAAGAATTTTGCATTTGTTCGATAAATTTCATTCTGTTACTTTAACTCATTTCTACAATCAATTAGTTTTGAACTTTATTTCTATCTTTAAGAGCATTAACAATCCTACAAATTTAATACACATTTCCTTCACTTTCTTTTCCAAGTCATTGCTGAGACTATTGAAAACTACAGGATCTACAATAGAAATCCATGCCTGCTCTCCACTTTCAGTTTATTGAGAAACTGTTGATGAACACTTTTTGAATATGTGTTTCAAGATGGCAACATATCTGTTAATAGCCATGCCTCCATCCCCTATTAACCAGCTTGCTAAGTAGAATGTTATGTACTAGTTTATCAGTTGTTGTGCTATATCAAGGGTATATTACATTTGCAGATTATATATAGTATAATCTATTAAAGAAGTTAACCAATCAAAAAAGGAGATAACATTAGTCTGGAAAAACTTGTTCTTGACTAATTCATGTTAATCTGGTATTTTGCAACAGTATTTCAACGTGCTTAGATCACTTTGTGATTCACTATAGTATCCAGATACTGATATCAGATTAACTGGCTTGTAGCTGAATCCATCTTTCCCTTTTCTTTAATGACAGAGGCAGTATTTGTCCTTTGGTCATCTCACAGTTCATTTAATCTCCAGGAGCTCCCAAGGAAAGAATATGTGTTTTTGTTCAAACATCTATTATTTTCCTTGATATCTTAGGATGCAGTATATGTCCTGTTTCCTGGCAGTGTTCAATCAGTCTCAAGGTCCAACTCTGTCCATTTATCCTTTTTTTCCTACTTATTAGGTGAAATATATATTCTTGTAGAGAAGATTGATTCAAATTAGAAATTCAGCTTTTTTTCCTCTGTGTTCAGGTTTATATTGTTTTTTATGTGCAGCTACAGTATATTGACTGCTTCTGTTGTTTTCCTCTCCTGCCCCTGCTCCAGGTTGTTGCAGTTGTGTTATTATTGTCTTCTTTTTTAGGAATTACCACTCATTTTGAACTTTTCTATCCATTAACATCCATTCACTGCAGGATTGTAGGATCCTACAGATTTCTCTGAATTTTTTTCAATCCACTTTGTTGAAGTCCACTACATTTAGTTCTGTAATAATAATTCCAGCACTTACATGCTAATTTTCCTTCCAAGCTTTCTCCACTTCGTTGTTTAAGCCTTCTCTGTTGGATAGGGATAGTATTGTCCCCTTACTTTTCACCCAAATTTCAGTTAATCAGTAAATACAAGTTCATTAATTTAGATTTCAGAGTTAATATGAAGTCTTTTCAAATACGGTGTAGTTCTACCTCTATTTCTATTTCTTAGGTTCCCTTTATTTCAAAAATGTGCCCTTCAACTCCTATTTTAAAACCATCCCTTTAGCTCTGCCATCCTGTCTGCTAAACCTTTTTTGTCTTTTTGTACTATGAGATTAAGGTTATGCTGTCTATTTCCCGTACTGTGTACATTATTTACAGACAACAAAAGCCATGGAGTTACAAGCCAGTGCTCTTTCTCATTTTTCATGGAGAAGTTTAATAGGCACCATTACAAGAACCTTCCCACTGGGTAAATCCATTCACATGCCAGTATGAGGTTCAGCAACTTAGACAGAGGTGCCACTGTCTTAAATACTGCACAACAATAGCATGCCTAATTGGTCCTTGAGCCTGACTACATAAACAGGGCCTCATATTTAGTCCTTTGTGAAACACTATTCTTATAGGCCACAATACAACCCCTTTTGTCTCATGTTAAAGCTCTGGGAAAAACATCAAGTGAAAAATCTTGTAACCTTGTTAACCAGTCCCATTTAGCAGGCTAGCTGCCCTGCTGAGACGTAACAGAAGTTTCTTCTGTTTTCAGAGACAGGCAGATAGCAATAGCACTTAGACTTATATACCGCTTCACAGTGCTTTATAGTACTCTCTAAGCAGTTTACAGAGTCAGCACATTGCCCCCCAACAATCTGAGTCCTCATTTTACCGACCTTGGAAGGATGGAAGTCTGAGTCAACCTTGAGCCAATGAGAATCGAAGGAATTGAACTCCTGGCAATTTGAACTGAGTTAGCCTGGATTATTGCATTCTAACCACTGCGTCACTATGGCTCATATCAGATCAACATACAATGCATTATAGTGGTTCAAATCAGAGGTTATCACTAGATGAGTAACTTATAAAGCCGAAATATATTGCAGTACAGTGCTGTGACAGATTTCTGTCTGTGTAGTGGACAGTTGCACACATTTCTGTGCATAATACTATCTCCAAGGAGAGTAAGGTGAATTTCTTTTTTATGGTGTACTGGGGCATCTTTCCCTATGTTGAACAAAAAATGATACAACAATGGTCAGCCTAGATCAGTGATGGTGAACATTTTAGAGACCGAGTGCCCAAACTACAACCCAAAACCCACTTATGTATTGTCAAGTGCCGGGTGGGCATGGCTTCGGTGATAACAGCAGACTGGGTGGGACTAAAATGTTCAATCAATCAATTCCAACTTTGCGAGATCTTTTTTTTTCCCGCAAGAAGTTGAAATTGATTGATTGATTGAACCTTTTTTTTTTTTTTTTGCACACGGCGGTGGAGGCCTAAAGCGAAAAGGTTTTATAAAATCTAGCTGAAGGCCTAGGACTGAGGCAACGGCGCGCGTGCCCACAGAGAGGGCTCTGCGTGCCACCTGTGGCACGCGTGCCATAGGTTCTCCACCACGGGCCTAGATCTTTAGGGGGAAAAAACAGGTTGATTTCATAAAGATAAAAGAATGTAGATTGACAAAGTCTGAACTTCAAATAAAAAAAACTGCAAGTTGGCATTGGCTACCCTTCTACACATTTATATCTGTGGTGAAAATGAGTACTTCTTTGTGTATTTTGTTTGGGAGCTGGGGCAGGAAGCCCATTAAAGATTGTGAATCTGTCCTATTATTCAAGATTCTCCAGCAGTTCAGAAATATTTTTTTCTCAATTCTGGTTATTTGAAGAGGCAAAAATGTCCTCCTTACATTTTCAGATATACTGTATGTATCACAATCTAAAATTGTGCTGTTTTTTTTCTGAAGCATTGATAGAAACCCTATGACCTTTGAAATTATTGGTTACATCCTAGAAGGCCTATTGAGACTGTTCCATTCTCAATCCCACTAACAACTCCCTGATGCTTGAAATTTTAACTCCTATAATCCTTGCTAGCCTGGATCTGAACAACCTGGAAGTAATTAGGCTTTATCAGGTGTATCTAAATGGAGCAAATACAACTGATATTGGCAAAACAGGGTGAAAAAGATTTGTTCTAGAGCCTAATAAACTGCACTGCTCTAGGTTTTGTTTTTTTAATTCTTCCACCTCGCGGTTTTGGAAGACTGACAGAAAAATAATATTTTCAATATGCTGTATTTTATTTATCTACATTCTGTCGTGATATACTTTGATGTAAGTTTTTAATTTTGTTGCAGCTTTCAGCTGTTCTAGCAGTTAGTGTTCAGGGTCGGGCCTCAAGGTTAGCCACAGTAGCACAGAACAATTTCCTGTTCTCATAGACCAGGTAACACTTGGATGAGGATTACATTTTACCACTTTTCCAGCAGCCAGGGACATTATTTCTAATGAGCTTTAAATTACTTCTAGAACATCTATTGTGTGAAACGTAGTTTTGTAATCCATTCTACTCTTCTGGCTTAATATCATGTATCTTTTTAAAGAAAAAGTTATTTGTTGCTGTCTAATAAGTATTATTAATTTTTAATCAATTGCTCATTTTCAATAATGGAACATACTTTATATCCATTGCTTGTTCTATTTAGAGTATTCATAGCAATGGTAGTGACATTTTGCAGATATATAGATGCTGGCAGATTTTACAGTAGTAAGCAATAGTGTTACATATTTTAAAAGCATACAGGCCACCTATTTCCCTCTGTTTTTTAAAGATAGTTCAATCGTAAGAATTTGATCTTAATAATAACTTGCTTCTGGCACTTAAATAATTTTTATCAGTGTTTATACAATCCATAATAGCATAACTCTTTCTAAATTCTTTCTTTCTACTAAATAATACTATGCTAAATTCTGCCATATGTCCGGAAACATTAGCTGTTAAAAATACTCTCTAGTTCACAACAACAAATAATTGCTACAATTGCGAGAAAGCTACTGGAAAGTTCATCCCCAAGGTATTACAGCTGTTTGTGGCAGCTGCAGCATTCAGTCAACTACATCATGTGAATGACAAAATCCAGTCAACTGAGGCAATTTCCAGTCTTCACCCTCTATCCTACTAGAAAAAGAACTGGAGAAATACAGTGGTTTAAAAAAGTAACTGTCTCCCTGACAGAACTAATTGCTAAGTCCATCCTACAGAATATATCTCCTAAAGAGTGATTGGCTGAAATACTCAAGTCATGCCTGTCACCTGGGTGAACAGTATGGAGGGGCCAGTAATATAATGAAATCTGCCAATACTGTCCTGTTACAAAGATTTATGGGTCTCTAGGAGGTTCTAGATGGGGGATTCTGAAAGTGACAGCTCTTGATTCAGTTAGCATGATTGTGTGGTGCCAGTGGGTATGGCCATTTAACTTTGTTAGCAGTTTACTAGGTTAAGTGTGGTGTGTAAAGATTAGAGCACACAGAACACAGTGGAGCTTTAGTTTTAATTTTAAGTAACCATTGTTTTCCCCTTACAACTGGTCCTCACATTTGTGACCATTGCAGCATTCCCACAATCGCATGATCAAAATTTGGACATATGTTTATGACAATTACTGCATCCTATAGTCATGTAACCTCCATTTGCAACCTTCCCAACTGGCGTCCAATAAGCAAAGTCAGTGGGGGAAGCCAGATACACTACTATATTCTCCTATATTTATCTTCCTGGTCCCAGGTCAAATAGTAACTCTTTCCAGGTTCCATCCTTTTGAGATTGTTGTCCCAGAGCAGGCTTTTTTAAATTGTACAATTCCTGGGCTCTAGAACAGCGGCCCCCAACCTTTTCGGCACTGGGGATCAGTTCTGTGGAGAGAGATTTTTCCACGGACCAGAGGGGGCATGGTTTCGCGTGCTGCCTGCATCCCATGGATGGGGTTTTGCTTGTTTGCGTGGCCCTGTTTCTGGCTTGCTGTGGCCTGGTGCCGCTCCACGGACTGGAGATTGGGGCGCCTGCTCTAGAACACACTTATTCTACTTAATATAGGACGAAAGAATGTGTTGGTTGATGGTGTAGTTGTGAGCACATTATTACAGTATTTAGCTGGTTTGATTTTATTTTGATCAGTTATACCAGACATGTCAAACACAAGGCCCGGGGGCCGGATGCGGACCGCGAAGTGGTTTCATGTGGCCCGCGAAGCCATCCTGGAAACAGTGAGGGAATGGCCCCCACTGCCTTGGCTCTGGCCCAGGCCAGCCGGGAGCCAATGTACAATTTTGTAGTGGCCATCTTGGCACTTGCCCTGGTGGACCATGCCTTGGCACTTGCCCTGGTCCCACCCCCTTCTGGCAGAGACCCTCAGATCTGTCCCACTCCTGCCCAGGTCCCCATAGGCACCCTTGACACGAATGGTGTAGAACTGGCCACGCCCACCCAGTAGGCCACACCCACTCCATCCACGCCCACCCAGTAGGCTGCACCCACTCTGGCCACACCCACCCGGCCCTCCCAGGGCAACCGCAGTGCTGATGTGGCCCTCAGTGAAATTGAGTTTGACACCCCTGAGTTATACTATGTATTTTGTGACTATTTTAATGATGACATTATTAGCTACTTAGAACCTTCTGGAATTGGCGGCATATAAATAAAACAAACAGTTGGAACCTATGTCTGGAAAAAGATTTGTTGACTTTGTTTAAAAAGTAAAGCCTCCTAAGGCTCCCAGCCAAAGATGTGTCTTGGTTATTTGGTTGCAGACATTTAATTGCCCAACTGGTTAATATCATCACCTTGCACTGCTTATATTAGCTACATATATTCTATTGCAGATAGTTCTGATCTAATCCTCTCAGGCTGGAATGGGATTATAATAGTTCCCCCATATAAGAAGGGGAAAAATTGAATACTCTGTTAGCTTGCTCTCAATCCTGGGAAAACTCTATGCTAAACATTTAAATGAAAAATTAACCTTGTACGTTGAAGAGTACTTTGTTTTAACAAATACTCAACCTTTTTTTAGAAAAGGCAGATCAACAATCTATCTGTGTTACGTATTATGCTACTTCACAAAAAACCTATTTGCTTTCTTTATAGATTTTAAGGCCTTCTTTGATTCTGTTAATACTTTGTTTCTGTTAATAGACCTAAATCTGGGTTAATGAATTTAGTTCCAGATATACATCTTACTTACTTAATACAGGGATTATATTAAAATAGTCTAATGATGTTAGGCATGAAAGCCAGCTGGGTGACTTTGGGCCAGTCATTCTCTCAGCCGAAGCCACTTCACAGGGTTATTGTGGAGAAAATGGGAGGTATGTTTATCATCTTGAATTGATTAATGATAATAATGCCAGGTCCTTTGGAAAGACTCATTAGGTGGACAAAAGTGCCATGTACAGTCTAAACATCTGACTGACTGTGCAACCATTAATAATAATAATAATGGCTGCAATCCCAAAATATCTGGAGCACCACTTGAACACTATTGGCATTGACAAACTCACCATCATTTGCAAAAAGCAGCTTTATTTGAACAGCTTACATCCTGTGATGTTACCTTTAACACCATCAAATAACATCTGCCTATTCCGGTTCCTGGGGAAGGACTCTATAGGTAGATAGAAATGCCAAATCCAGTCTGAACATCTGGCTAATTGCAATCAACTGTAATAATAGAAGAGAAGGCATAGAAAAATAGAATAAAAGAATAAAATAGAATACAATGAATTGCAAAAGATCACAAAGTAGCAAGATCTCAGAATTAAAGTTCAAGATTAGGGCATAAACTTAACTCTCGTGGTTGTAGTGGTTATCAGCATACTGGGTGACATATCAAACAACATTGGATGATGCTTAGAAAATCTGCATATGGACAAAATTTCCATCTGTCAAGTAGAAAAGGCCACACTGCTTTGATCTGCATACATACTCTGCTGATATATTATGACATCCAAAGTTCTTGGGAACTTGATGCAAATGAAGGCCAACACCAATTTAAAGAATTGGCAACTGTGATTTCATATTTTTGTATATAATAATAATATTAAACAATATCATCTGCCTATCCCTCCTTGGGAAGGACTCATTAAGTGGATAAAAATGCCAAATCTAGTCTAAATATCTGGCTGACTGTGCAACCAGCAATCATAATAACAACAATGGATATTAGGTACAACAGAAGACTGTACTTATAAGCAACATAATAATGAATAAGGATGTGAAACAAGGTTGTATTTTGTCCCCAACACTATTTAATAAGATTCAGTTACTAAACCTCTGAAATAATAAAGTACCGGTGACAGATAATAATTGTTTTCCCTTTTAAGAAGGTTCATGGTCTAACCCAAACTTTACGGATGGACTCTGTGATCAGTTCAAAACGGTTTTATTATTTAATGTTTATTTTATCCTATTTTGATTTTAAAATACCCCCTCCCCAAAATACACACACACACAATGTATGTGTGTGTATATATATATATATATATGTATGTATGTATGTATGTATGTATGTATGTATGTATATGTATATATGTATATATATGTATGTATATGTATGTCCCTAATAGCTGCAAAAATGCAAATCCCGGGCATATTTGTTCAATAACACAACCTTCGATCTCCGGGAGAGGTATAAACCAGTTGTTTATTGCTAAAAAGATATTTAAAAACAATAAAAACAACTATTTACAATGTTAAAAGAAACAACTTAGCTTTCACTGGTCCCCTGATAGATAGATAGATAGATAGATAGATAGATAGATAGATAGATAGATAGATAGATAGATAGATAGATAGATAGATAGATAGATAGATAGATAGATAGATAGATAGATAGATAGATAGATAGATAGACGGATAGACAGACAGACAGACAGACAGACAGACAGACAGACAGACATATATATATATATATATATTGTATGATTACACAAGTGGAGAATGTTAATTATATTTGCATTTTATTTAATCATGCTCTGTCCTGGCAACATCATTGTAGGGCAGTAGTTTTGAAAGCAAAAGCTACTATGAAGGCCTTGTATTGTCCCTTTAGCAATATAGCGTTTTAATGCAGAAATTACATTTCAAATTTTATATGGAGCTCCAATTTGGATTACAGTTGTCAACAATAATATAACCCAACAGCAGATAAAATTGTTAAATGTTCTAAGTTGTGTTCCAAATTCTCTGCTTCTCCTGGAAATTGGGCAGTTCTCTTTGATAATGTAGCTTGGCTAAGAACTATTAAGTTTTGGGTTCAAGCATATGTTTGCGGCCTCTGACCCGACGTGGATCTCGACCATCTCCTTGGTTTACCGAGGGGCTGAGAGAGATGAAACGTCGGAAAAGACGCCTAGAGAGCAGTTGGAGGACCAGCCGAACCGAATCCGATCGAGCACAGGTAAGGATACATCTTAGATCCTACCTTGTGGCGATTAGGGAGGCTAGGACTAACTACTATGCCTCANATGTTTTCAAAAATAAGAAAGGACTGCTGCATGAAATCCCAATTGATTCCTATGTATGTAGTTCAAACAGGTGTCGCAAAAGATTGGTTAGATTGGTATGAATCCTGATTATTTGATTTCCAAGGATAAGACTTCAGCATTTCATAGCATTAAACAATATTATAGGATAAATCAGGACAGGAATTATTGGCAAAGCCTGAAGTTTCTTGTTTACTCATGATTTATGCAATAAGTACACTTTTCAGCTCATGATACATTTTAATAATTTACATGTAAGTAAATAAAAAAAAATTGGCAAAAATGTTCTGTCTCATAGTATTGACCTTGATGCAGTAAATCATATTTTATTGCATTGTGAATTTTCAGTAGGATACTATCTAGCTTATTTTAAAATCAAGGCCAGAACGATACATTTTTAGATTAAAATTGTTAAAATTTTACTCACACATAAAAATCCTAACATTACAAAGGCAATAGCCAAAATTTTAACTAATGGTTATAAAAGCAAGGTCTTTAGTAGCACATTCATTTCTTAAACTCTTTTATCTAACACTAAATTTTAGATTACCTCAGTACTTCGCTATTTGGATCTTTTGGTCAGAAATAAAACTATATAAACAAAATTAGCACTTTGAATTGCATCTAGGAATTAACTGGTAACCAATTCGTGTCCTGCAAAATAGATATGAACACGGTAACTGCTGCCAGCTTATATATGGCCCATTGAATTTTAATTTCTAAATGGTCTTCAAAGGCAATCCCATAATTCAGTTACTAGTGGATCAGTCAACACAGTAACTGAATTTAAGCATATTTGGGGTAAACACATGCCCATCACCCAACAAAAAATAAAAAATAAAAATAATAAAATATAAAAATAATTAAAAATAATAAATTAATTAATTTAAAAGAAAATAAAAAATAAAGAGCCAACTTGATGGACCATTATGTCTTTTCTGCTGTCTGTTTTCAATGTTTCTGTATAGAGTACATTGCAGAAGTCTATCCTTGGTTGATAAGTGCCTGATTTGGTATAGCCATATTCTGTTTGAGGAAAGACTATAACCAGTGCACCAGCTGAAGTAGTAACCATGACCAAGAGGATCTTCTGCTCCCCTTTAAGGAATAGCACCAGAGCTGACAGAACCATCTTGACTAATGTCATGTTAAGTAGTGTGTGTGTGTGTGTGTGTGTGTGAGTTTTACCCTATTCTAGCCATCTAGGACTAGGTCCTGAAAAGCCTGAAAGAAGAATTATATCAAATTCTCAGTGTTTCTTACTGTAAAAGCCAATACCTCTATGTGGGCATGTAAAAATATAATATTTGATATCCATATATCTTTATCACTGTATTATCATTATATTGCCAAAAGGACCAATGTAAGGATTGACAGACTTACATTTACAGTATAAACAAGTAAAATCTCTACGTAGATGAATTAGTGATGTTTGGATAATAATATTCTCTTTCAGATGTTCTATTGGTAAGTAAACAAATAGGCTACATATATATATATAAACAAACAGGTAACCCAATCTCCCTTTGATTTCAGGTAGGTCACTTTTCCAGTTCCTATTTAGCCAAGTCTAGATTTGGCCTTAAGACGAAGGAGAGTTTATTTTTTCATTCTTAAAATACTGTTTAAATTTGGCATTTGCATTTTTACTAATAAAAAGCTTTGTTCCCCTCCCCCCCCCCCAAATAAGTCTCTTCTTTTACTTATACAATTCAGCGACAACTATTTAATAGCAAGAGAATATCAAATGGTCCAACCCACGGAATAACATCAGCCCTTAATTTGTCCTAGATGTAAGGCAGATCACATGACCTCTCCATTGATAATCGTCTAGAACAAATATTCCAGTAATAATAAAAAGTAACAGTTAAATGAAAGTACTAAGTAACACAGATTCCAGGTTTTTCAGTTACTTATGTCAATTTCTCTTTGTTTTTCCTTCTTGCAAACAGGTAATCAGATCCTATCTCTTGGGACTTTGTCAAAGGATCAGATTTATCCATTGAAACTCAAGGGTATTTCCATCTGTTACTCTGCACTCAAATCTGCCTTATGTGGAAATTATGTCAGCTTTGGCGTCTTCAAGTTGTATGGGGACAACCACTTTGACAATGTACTTCAGGCCTTTGTCAAAATGCTGCTTTCAGTATCCCACTGTGACTTGCTAGTAAGAAAATTATTCATCCTGGGAGTCTTTATGCAAATTATGTATTACTACCACAGGCTTAAAATGAAGATAGAGTGGAATCTAGAACATCTTAAGTGCAGTTTGTTTTTGTTTCAACTGCATGCATGCATTAGTAGTTCTTACACATGCAATATTATGTGTAGTTTCATTAACTAGTTATGAATATTTACTTTAAAATATTTATAATATGTCATCAAGATATTCACAGATCACCTACTAAGTGGATAATAATTCACAAACTGGAGTATGATTGTTTTTGACATTGTCAGTTAAACTTGCTGATATGTTGTCAATCAGTATTCCTCTGACATTAATTCCCATGGATTGATTTTAATGAAAATGACAGTCTTACAAACTAGTATCTGACAAATGAGGGGAAACTCTCTTAAGACCGAAACCTTACCACTGGATCAAATAAGCCGTACATCTTGTACAGCACTGATTTTCACCTAGTCTAATAGGAATTACCTTGGTTCTTGTAATTCTCTCTACTTTACTCAAGCAAAATTTTAGGAAAATTAAATACATAAATTCCTTTTTAAAAATCATAATTTTTAATTATTTAACAGATTTAATATATATGTATGTATGTGTGTGTGTGTGTAAGTAATATAGATTATATTAGTAATCATTTCTTTGCATCAAGGTTTCCCAAGGTAAACACTAAAGCAGCATTGGATGCCATGTTTGTTTGATTGTATGTCCCAAAAGCAGTTCCCAAACAGATGAGAAATAATGACAATATTATTAAACGAGATATACAAACATCAGAAATGGGAAATGCAATCAAAAGAAAAGGGTGTTGTTACATTTTTTTTTTACATTTTTCTTCTCCCCTTCATCTGAGTTGCATTATGCTTGTGATTAATTGCATGATTGTCTACACTTTAATTCTCCTGTTAGGGAGTCTTACTGTCTTCAGCTGAAAGAAAAACAAAGCATGAAAATAATAAACTTTCACAGTTGGCAGGGTGACTGTGAGAAAAGTATTTAGAACTATTGGATTTTTTACATAGAAATATCAACATAGCTTGGCAAAGAACAGCAGAAGTCACAGAGAATATATTTGGGGAAGGACATGCAAAATAGGCAGCACAGTACAAACAGATAAGCTTTAGTAAGCAGCTGTGAATCTTTTATTCAATATTAATTTAATTTCCATTTTCATAATGTTGAGGGCTCCAGTTCAATTATTGCAAAATATTTGACCTGATCAGTTTTTATATTTCTTAAGCTGAAGTAATATTTTCAGAATTAGAAGGCAAATTTTTTATTAAGTTTAGTTTGCCTTGGATTTTATTACTAATCAAAAATCTTAAAATAGGAAGGTTTTTTTTCTTATTTTACAACTGAAGACAGTGCAGATCTGAATAGACAGTTGGGTATTGTACATTTTCAGTAGCATCCAAAAACATGCACGTTCTTGCAGAATGTAAGCTGATTTGAATAGTTAAAATATTTCAAAATTATTTGCACGTTCTTGCAGAATGTAAGCTGATTTGAATAGTTAAAATATTTCAAAATTATTTGCATCAACTTGTAAATTTTAAGATAAAATGTTCAAAGAGTTGCTAAAAGGAACATCTGGAATGGACATAGTGATGCGCAGAGCTCTCAGTAGCAAAGAGAACTCTTTAACTGTTACACTAGGCACAGTTACAGATTCACTAGGTTGATACAGTAAAGGGAACATCTTCCTTCCCCCTCTTAAATTCCAATTTAGAAACCCTGCATGGTTTTCCTTTCTGTTTCATATAATAATGCACCTGCAGAGATCCATGGCTATACACCATGTAGGTTGCAGAAAAAAATGGATGAATAGTATCAGGATTATGTTTGGTCTGTTCTGCCTAGAATATAATATATTTCTTTTAATTTCTTTTAAGAAGAGACTGGACAGCCATTTGTCTGAAATGGTATAGGGTTTCCTGCCTGAGCAGGGGTTGGACTAAATGACCTCCAAGGTCCCTTCCAACATCATCATTATCATCATCATCATTATTATTATTATTAAAATACAGTAGATGATATTGAATATGGTAAAACTGTTTCATTACAATAAATTTTTTTACTAAGCCGTGTAATTTCTTATTGCATCATATTCTCTCTTTCTCTTCTATCCCAAGCAATATAGAAAATTGAGTCAATCTTATTACCCACTTTTGGAGTCTCTAGCTCAGGATCATATGAGTTTCATCACCAGCTTAGAGCCACATGTACTAATGTATATATTTACATCGATATCTGAAGGACTAACTGCACTTGGTAAGTACACAAAAGAAATAAACTAAGGAAGAATGTAAAATGATTCTAAAGCAGACAAAAGTAATGTGGCCACAAATCATTAGGTATTTGATTTAATTACTATAACAGTGCAACACATAATTGTTTATTCATGAGACTTATAAGACTAAATAGTCCTGTGTTCAGAAGGCTACATTTACAGACTAGTAGAGTAGACATGGGCATGATCTTTAGCCAAAAAAAAAGAGTCTAAAAATTTGTTATTCAATAATATTCTTTATTCTTTCGAATGTATTCAAATGAAAGCACTCTCTTTTCGATGGAAGCTAAACAAAGGGGATATTACTTTGAAAATGTATTTGTTAAAAAATTGTTTTATGGTTCATGTAGAATTTTACACTTTCCTAATGTATTTCCAAACATTTGAAAAATGTAAACCACAACATGAATCATAAAACATTTTTACATTCCAATTACTTACAACATAATGCTCCATAACTACACAAGAACTACACAACATTCTGCAGTCATTGCCAATGAAAAGCCCCTACTCCAGAACACCAATAATAAAGTATGGACTAAAATGCTTTGTTCCTATTATTACTGAGGAAAACTGATCAGATGATTGACAGTAATGTGAATATAGAACTATCCCTAATCAGTTTACTCAAGTTTTCAGTGAAATTATCGACCGAAGATATCAGTATTTTTGAATATGAAAACCGGTTGCTATAAGCCTTGAACTAAAATAATCCACTCATAATAGATTAAAGTCTTTAAGCAAAAAAGTATCTTTAAAAGCCTATATTATTCTCAGTACTGATTAAAGAAAACCAATATACATTTTATATATAGATATGGAGGTAGATATGCATGCATGCACACATAACATGCATATGCATAAACAAACAAACACACACACCAATCAGTTTATGAAGGATATCAGTCAATGTAATTTTTTCTGTCCTCCCAAGTGATGGTGCTTGCCCTCAAAAATCAATTCCATCACTTTTCTCAGTGACATTTTCTTACACTTTTCTACTTCTTTTGTCAGAAAGACCTCTACCATTTTTATCTCCTAAATCCTTAGATTAAGCTTGTCACCATTGCTACAATGTTTCAATGTGGAAACAATCCACAAAATAGCCGTTTCAGATTCTCCATTAAAATAATAGGTGAGCCGGGATTGAATTATGGGCTTTCTGATCCAAGTGCAATTCTCTATAAAATAGCTCCATATTTTATGTAAACATAAAATAACAGTTCCTATTACTATGGTATTGCATATTTGGGAGAAATGTAAGTGAGGAAACCAAGTATCACTCTTTTTTTAAATTAACAAACCTGTAAGTACTATTTTTAAAACCTCAAGTCAGAAAGTACTTTAAGTACACAAATAGTAGCTAATACTTTGTGAGTATTAAATACATAATGGCCTTGTGGATGTGCAAATGTTAAAATGCTAATGTAAGAAACAGACATCCTAAGTTTATTTAAAAAGAAGAGATGAAGATAACAGTTAGTCAGCGTCTGTCATTTTTAAAAGTAATTTTTCTGGTATTTCCTTTTTTAACAAGGTTTTGTTGTTCTATCCCCTTGCGTCACCGAAATGTTTGACATAGAATACAGTAACATGAATTAAACAGTAGAAAAAAAGATATGAAAATCTATATCTTAAAACCTTTTTAAAAGAAATTGTGAATGGCAATATCATGGCCATCATAGTTCTGGACAATGAATGCATTGATGGATTGATTTCTTTATCACGTTTCTATAGCCGCCTATCTAATGTAGAGACTCTGGGTGGTGAACATGCAAAGTCAGTGAGGGAAATCAGATTCATTTAAAGACCACATGATTTACTTAATAACTGAAGTGATTTGCTCAAAAAAAGGTCACCAAAAAGGATCATAAAATGGGGCAAAACTTACTTAACAACTGCCTTGTTTTTGTAAAAGGAAACAGGTAAGAGATCATTTCACTTAAATCATTTCCCTTCATCATAAACAAAGCAAAGCTCTTAAATTATGTCATGCATAATAGTTATTGTCACTTGCCAAATAACTCTTCCACATACATTCATAAAATGCCCAAGTAATTTTTTTAGATAGCAACGCCTTGGTTCTCATGTAAAGAGAAATTTGTTGAAATATATAAATTCCAAGCTAGGCATCATTCCCCTCTTTCTTGCTGGTTTCTCCAACAGCAATAATTGTCATTCTTCCCCTTCTTCTGTATTTTCCTCCCTTTTAATCTGCTTGTTTACCTAACTTGAGTAAAATGCAATAAGGATTCTGTTCAGCTACAGCAAATGACTCTGTGTCCATTAAAATCAGAATAGGGGTCTTGCATAACATCTTCCCCTGTTAGACTCATACAGTGAGAAAAAAATGAATGTCACAAGCATCTTTGATATAAAGTTATGGGAAAATATAAGTACCTCTTAATACTTAAATTGCATCCTCATGAACAGATAAACCTCTCCACTGTGCTGCTAAGATCACTTAAAGAAGAAAATAAATATCAGCTTGTCTGATATCAGCATGTTTAGAGAGTTTTTAAATGGACGTTAGTGATTTACTTTGTGTTATTCAATTTTCAAACAAATAGTCAAAGTACTGCAAAACATACTTATGAAATATGCATTCCTAGATACCTTTCAAAGTGTCCATTGCTTTCCTATGTGACCAAAGGGAAAGAAACTTGTAAGGAAATCATAATGGATCAGATCCTTTTTAATATGCACTCACCACTGAGAGTGAGTGGGTGGCCGTGTACATTTTCTTAGATAAATAAATAATTCTTCTGTGTGAAAGTTTCAGTACAGTATCTTTAATTATGTACTGCAATATATTTGTGAAATGTTGGAAAAGAATCAGTGATATCCCTATGAAACATTTAATCTTGAACAACTATGACAGCCACCATCTCCTTTTTGGAATCAGATTAGATTAGATAGGGCTATTTGATATTGTCCTGTCTCCTCCCCCGCCTGTTTGAATAATGATTCGACTTTAGCGCAAAGCAAAGTCAAGCTCTTCTATGTAAATGAATTCTAATAAATAAAGAAGTGGACAATTACAATTGATCACATTATTGAATACTTAAAACATTTAACTCTTGGGCAAAATACACAATTGAGCATTTATAAATATTAAATCATGCTCTTTAGAGAGAGAATTGCTGTAGGAAATCTTTACTTGGACTTCCTTTCTTTAAACATCCAGAGTAACTATCACCTCAGTATTTCCTACAAAAGCAATACATATATTGTAGATGGGGACACAAGCAATTACTGAGACCAACCATGAATTCTTTTTCTCACATTTTTCTAATACATTACCTTATCTTTTTGATATGCTGTGCAACACATATTCCAAGGCCTAGTGCCTTGATTCCCACAACAAGCATAGAATTAATATGCAACTTTTTGATACCAGATGTTTAGCATTTTATATTTTGCTTTTTGCAATATTCTGAATTGATGCTGGTATCTCTACATTTAAAAACATAGCCAAATCCATCTAACTATTAAGAAAGACAAATGTTATGAATTTGTCCTTATTAGTTTTGTGTAATAATTGAATTGGATAATCACATATGTCATTCCAAGCAGCACGGTATAGAAAAGACATGTTGTGGGCTATTTTGAAAATGATTGGAGTGGATGTATTTTACAGATGAAGAAACCAGAGACAAATATTTGCTTCCAGTGGAAATGGGGATTGTCAGAAATTCA
The DNA here is from genome assembly GCF_001527695.2 of Protobothrops mucrosquamatus. Lineage (NCBI taxonomy): Eukaryota > Metazoa > Chordata > Lepidosauria > Squamata > Viperidae > Protobothrops > Protobothrops mucrosquamatus. The sequence continues at coordinate 415,493 of NW_015386723.1, forward strand.
GAGGAATGTTTCATACGTGGTAAAATGAAGAGAGTCTTGAGACTAATTGTGGTTAAATTGTCTGCAAAATCTTTCTTAACTTCCCAGGAGAACTTAGCTTAGGAAAAAAATATTGCAGTGATGTTGAAAGAGAAGTAAACTTCAAAACAACATTTAGAAACCAGAACTGGCACAGATCAACATTCTGTGCCTAGAGGGAAGTTTTCAAATACTTCCTGCAATATTGGCAAGCTTCCACTTATTGCAGTTTAGGGGGATACACTTAATTGAGTCTATCATATACCTTACAATTCTCCTTCAAATAAGCAGTATTTTAACAGTAATGCTTGTGCACATGTATATGTCATTCACAAATAAAGAATCCAAAATCAGTAATATAATATCTGAAAATAATCTATATTTGCATTAATGGTGGCTGTGGTTTTGCCCTTGTTTAGAAGCTGAATAAACCCCTAAATATTGGTAATTACACAATCAGTATTTTTTTGCACAATCAGTTTTTTTCTTCTCACAGATAGGTGCATAAACTATACCCACTAGTATAAAAGAATGACTGCTCCTAAAACTGACAACAGAAATAATACTTTAGAAATCTGTGATGTATTTAAAGAAGTTTGTATGTTCCAAGAATGACAAATGGGGTGAGATTGGTGAATCTGTAAGCAGTGAATAGCTAGATCAGTGATGGCGAACCTTTTAGAGACCGAATGCCCAAAAACTGGCCCCGCCCCCGCTCTGCCCCACCCTGCCTGCCCGCAGGGCCACTCACCGCCTCCAGGGCCCACCGCAGATCACCCAGGCAGCCCAGCAGCGCTATGGCGGGCACGTCCTCTGCCCATGCCCCGCAGCATCAACTGTGCGTGTTGGGGCGTGAGGGCAGAGTCTTGTCTACGCTGCCTGGCTGCCATGTCCTTGGCTGCGCTGCTCCGCGTGGGCCACGCTCGGGGTGACTCTCCTCCAGGGGGGCTGCTGGTGGGGTTGTGGGCGGAGGCAAGGCTGGGGCAACGGCATGTGTGCCCACAGAGAGTGCTCCAAGTGCCACCTCTGGCACCCGTGCCATAGGTTCGCCACCACTGAGCTAGATGATTGCAAACTTGTTGCAGCCAATCACTTCCTAATAAGTAAAAAGAAACATGCACAGTTTGAATGTCATATATTGAAATAACATGATACAACATGTTTGTGGTTCACACATGTATTGTATCAAAACTACTAGATGAGATGAATATAAATATAATCAATATTCCCTTAAAATTGTCAAATATATTGAGTAATTATGGATTTTGAGATTGATCTCTATTACACATTCACAGTTATTTTGCTGTTACAGTATGCAAAGAATAGCTGCCTGTTACCTTTTAAACAGTAAATTATTAAACAGGTATTTATAATCTTTTGCTTTAAATATAGCAAGTAGAGGGGGTCCTTTGCTCTGTTTTATTTCTCACTAGTTTTTTTTAATATATCTTTTATTTGTATTTTCATTACATACAAATATAAAAATTAAACCATATAAGTTACATATTTATGGGGGGACAGTTGGGTTTTGTTTGCTTTGCTTTTAATTTCTTGAAGAAGGAGGGTTGGCTAATCTTTTTGTTTCCCAATATTTATGTCATCTGGATATTTAGTTTTCCATATAAATGCAGATTTATACTGTGATTTCTCTCCAGATTGTATTAAAGTTTTGCCTTGGTGGCGCAGTAGTTAGAATGCAGAATTGCAGGCTACTTCTGCTGACTCTTGGCTGCCAGCAGTTTGGCAGTTCGAATCTCACAGGCTCAAGGTTGATTCAGCTTCCCATCCTTCCGAGGTCGGTAAAATGAGGACCCGGATTGTTGGGGAAAATAAGCTGACTCTGTAAACTGCTTAGAGAGGGCTGTAAAGCACTGTGAAGCGATATATAAGTGCTATTGCTATTTTAATATTTATGATGGTAGAGAAATTTGGGTCGCTTCTCCAGTGTTGGTACTGAAACGTATCTGTGAATGCCACAGGTATTTAATCTATGTATGTATTTTTATTCTGTCCATGCCAGTGGTTTTTCAGATTAAAACTGCAAAAACAATACATTTTTTCCTTATTCCCCAAGTACAAACTCTTCAGAATTCATAATTTCATAGCAATAAGGAAACAGTTGGATTCCTTGAATTTGTAACAGCCAGCAGGAGTGCGTAAAAACCAGGCAGAACAGCAGCCAGTAGGGTGTAAAAGCTTTCTCTGTGCTGCAGAAGAGTGAAAGATAAGGGATTGTCATAGGGAAATCTACTTGGAATATGTTATAACAACGGAGTAAGAGCAATAGTCCCATCTACCCTTATTATAGTTCTGTAATCCCGTTTCAATGTATGTCGTTGATAGAGAAATTATTTCAGAAATTGTAATACTGTGTTTCTTTTTTTTTCTTTTTCTTTTTTAATGTTCAGATACGATTGTCTCCTCTAGCTGTTGTGCAAGTTTGGACTACATCGTTACCTATCTCTTCAAGCACATAGCAAAAGAAGGAAAGAAACCCCTGAGAATCAGGGAGGTTTCCCAAGATGGGCAAAGATTACTGCATTTCATGCAGCAAAATTCTGAGGTGCTGCAGCAGGTAAACTCAGAATCACTATTTTGCCTTTGTCTTTCTGAACTTTCTTTTCAAAATATATTTTTTTACATTTAATACTACAGTTCTCTAAGTTTTACTACTGCAGTTACTAGTGGCCATTTCAGTCATCTCCACAAGCTTCTGCATTGACCCCCAAAGCGTCTCAGTTGTGTCAGTTCAATGACCCAGGAGTACATAAATGAATTGATGTGATTATAGAATTTTAGAAGCATTTACATACAATGGAATATAACAATGGAATATAGTCAGTGAAAATGTCAACAGTGAGTACTGTAGTGGTGAAAAAAAGCATTGTAAGGACCTGAAAACATTAAAAGAAGCCTTTTTTTTTTGAGACCTTTCTAATTGGGTACATAGCTGCATATTGAATACTGTATAGATTTTTAAAAGCTTTTTGTATATTTCCTATAAGGGGAGAAGTTTAGGCATTTAGAATTCAATTTTGAAAAACGGCTTTGAAGCACACCAGTGCATGAATAAAGTACTTGTCAGTTACTCTTTAAAGCAGACATTTTTTTCCAGGATTGTGAGGGTAAAGCAAAATCTTCCCCTGGAAACAGTTACAGCTGCTTCAATGAGTTGTGAGGGTAAAGCAAAATCTTCCCCTGGAAACAGTTATAGCTGCTTCAGTGAGTTGCCAAGTGCTTTATTATTGCTCTTTCATGCACTGTAGCGGTATTTTGGAGTTGGATCTGAAGCATTGCGCAGTTTATTGGGCATATAGTTGTCAGTTTTTTAAAAAGTCAACTTGTAGCAACAGAAACTGGCATTGTGAGATGTCTTCCAACAAAGACTGGATTGACATTTGTTGGAAATTCTTTAATTTAGATTTCTTCATTGAGCAGGGGTTGGACTGAGTAGCCTAGTGGTGCTTTTAATTTAATGATTCCCTGACAGTAAAGTATTTTTATATTAGCTTGTTTTCAGAATAGTTTTTGCTTGAATAATGAAAATATCATGAAAAATGAAACAGCTGAATTATGCTTCTCTAATACTAGTTGGAGATAGAATGTACCTTCATAAAGGATTTAATGTGCTTCCAAATAACAGACTGGTAAGCACTTTCAGTAGATCCCTGTTAACAAGGATCTCACTGAAATAACTGCTTAAATATATGGATGCAATCAAATCACAGTAACATTAGTTGTAGAGGTCTCATGATCTTCAGTAACCTGAAGATTGTGCTGATTATGAGGTACCAGCAGCAGTGGTTGCCATTTAAGTGTACAAGATTTATCCTTCTTATTTATTGCTGCGATTACTTTGGGTGATCTTTGCCTCCAAATAAAACCAAATGGAGAAGTAATACAACATAATATTTAAGTATGTATAGGACTGTTATTACTATCCTCAGTGATTCATTGCCATCACTGTTTTATATTGCAACTTCCTGGAGTAATCATTCTACTCAAGTAGAAGTTGATGAGAACCTAGAAATGTATTGCACATTTGCCTGTTGCCGAGCATTATAGTCTCGCTCTAAAGTTCAGCTGTGTAATCAGGAAGATCGGGGACGTTGGCCTCAAACCCAGATTTTCCTACATTTGCTGTTCTTATGACCTTAATGTTCTGTTTTGTGTCAATGATACTTTGCAGTCCTAAAATTTATAGCATATGAATAAGCTATGATATGTCTTTATTAGCTTCGCAATCTGTGGAATACATTATATTTAGTTTGAATGTAGGCTTTCAGGTGCTCTTTTAAATATTTATGACCAGTCTCCAGTAGTCAGCATAAATATGATTTGCATTAGCACAAGTCACACTGCATTGAGTGCTTCTGATGTCAACCATTCAGTGTACTAATACCTGACATCATCTCCCGAGGTCATTGCCAATTTTGACCTTTCTCCTTCTGTACAGTTCCTCTACTCTCAGAAGCTCTTTTGAATTGATTTGAAATTTTGACTCTTCCCTTTATGAGGCAGTAAAATTGATAATTATTCAGATGGGAACTGAGTGCTGAGTGAAAAATCAATTCTACCCGCTCTCTGCTGCGTATAAAATTACTTCTGACTCTGCTGGTCTGAACAAATGGGCAAGGTAAAAGCAGCAGGCAGGAATAGTAGAAAGACTTAGCTGGATAAAGCTAATAGCCTAAAGGGATAGCTCTTTGAGATGAGGGAGTGAGCCAGTTGGGGGTGGTTATCAACAATGATGGGACTCATTGATTATATGTTTACATCAGATTTCCATTGGGTTATAAATCAGCCCCTGAATAGAAATAGAACCCTAGGCCTTGCATCTTACCAAAGGGACAGTGAATTAGATTATTCTCATTTTCACACTCAGATGAAAAGTGATCCATTGATTATTCATCGGCAGGCTATTAAACCATAGCTTTAGAGCTGATTTGACTATCATGGAGCCAAATGAACAAGACTGTTGCTTCACAACGAGAGGTTTCAGTTTTCTAGACAGCTGTGTCTTGTAAGTAATGCCTAACCCTATTAAAACAAAAGGGTTATTACAAATTGCTTAACAGTGCTAGAAAACTAGGCCCTAATGACTAATTGTACTGTGAGCTTAAAGAGACTTGTCAGTTCTTTAAAGTGATGCAATGAAGCTAAATATTCTCCCAATTTGTCTGCTTCGATGGAAACACTGTTACATCACGTCTCTTTTTAAAACTGGAAAGATGCATCCCTAAATATTTGCCCATCCTGTGTGTTGAGTTAATTGGGGGAAAGTATATAGGTAGTCCTCAACTTATGATCACAATTGAGCCCAAAATTTATATTGCTAAGTGAGAAATTTGTTAAGTGAGTTTTGCCCCATTTTACGACTTTTCTGGCCACATTTGTTCAGTGAATTACTGCAGCTGTTACATTAGTAACACAGTTTCCTCACTGACTCTGCTTGTCAGAAGGTTGCAAAAGGTGATCACATGACCATGGAACACTGCAATTGTCCTAAATGTGAGTCAGTTGTCAAGCATCTGAATGTAAGTCACGTGATCGTGGGAATGCTGCAACAGTCATAAGTATGAAAAATGGTCATAAGTCACTTTTTTCAGTGCTATTGTAACTTTGAAAGGTCACTAAGTGAACTCTTGTAAGTCCAGGACTACCTGTTATTAAGCATATGAAAATGCATTTTAATACATTTCTAAAGGACAACATTGCTGGATTATCTGTTTAAAGGTATTGCAAAAATTCAAGTTGCAAAATCAAAGATGTCATTGTAACTCAGGTAGAGTCAGAATCAGTTCATTTGGATTAAATAGCTCTGCCCCTTCTTTTAATACCCATTGTTACATCAAGTATATCACCACCTTTTCTACTGACATTTTTTTTACCTTCAGTACTCTACCTCATCCAGCTATTCCTGACTGATTAATAGCAACATAGACATATGGGTAGTATTTCAGTGGGACTAGGGGGAAAGTACTCTTAAACTATAGGGCTTAAAAGCTATTTCAAGTAACTTGGCATAGTCTTGCACTGCTGTTTTGCTGTCCTTTGGGCTGCTGCATTATTGTTGTGTGAGTAGCATGAGATCAATAGCTATGTGTAGTTTGAAATGAGTTGTTACAGTTGGCTCTTTAAAGAGATTGTTGTGGTATAAGGTAAGTTACAGACAAGTCTATCTTAAGCTTTTGCAGCAACAGAAAATCTATGGCAGCCCATTTAAACAACCAATTAACATTCTTCTTATGAGGATGAAAAAGATCTAATAGAATTGAGACAGATGACAAATGTTGATGAGGTTCCTCCACAGTCTTGTGCCAACTGATGGCTAATTTCTGTCCATAAGAAGTTAAGGTAAATCAAAGGAGGAAAGGAAAGTTGGCAATAGGTAGTGATTTAGAATATCTCTTTGCGACTTCACAGTGACTCAGAGGCATAGCATCCTTGGACAGCAAGCCTAGCCACAAAAACATATCGCCTGGGGGAAGCTGGTGGCTTCATGATCCACTTTGCACCTAGCCACACCACCAGATTCCACTTAGTCCTTGCCACTTCCTCTTATTCATTTATTTGTTAGATTTCCTTTCCACCATTCAAGGCAGCATGCTGTGCATAGTTCTCCCTCCATCATTCCCCCCCCGCCCCCCAATAATAAGTAGGCTGGATTGAGAGAGTATACCTGGCTCAAAATCACCTAATGAGCTTCCTAGTCTGAGGGTGGATTTGAAGCTATGATTTCCCAGTCCGCCATTTTCATCCCTGGATCACACTGCGCTCCTCCCCCTCCCCGAAGTAGGTATGCCTCCAGGTATTTCAGAAGTAGATTAGGAAAAAATGTCTAACACCAAAGATGAGCAACGTTGGCAAATAATTGATGAGAAGGTTCAGTGTCTTAAAAGGATCACATAGCAAAAAAAAAATGGAATGTTCAGAAGCATCACTGTTTGGCTCACTTGGTTTATCCAAAAAGCTGATCCTCTGCCACAATCTTGAGTCTAGAAATAATAGTATTGTACATATATTTAGAAGCACTTAAAACATAAAGTGTTATTAAGAATTTTACGCAAAAGTAATTTGTTCAATTTCAACGTAGAATAGCAACTCAAGCAGGGAACACATAGTAGGATTGAAAAATGCATTTTAAGATTCTACCTGATCCAGTCGGCCACTTTTTATTTATTGATGAAATGAAATCTAAATAGAAAACATGTGGGATTGCCGTTACTTGCAGAAATGAAACTATACATTCTCTGTAAATAAATGAAGGAACATACACGCCTATTTGCATAATTTCTAATTTAGTTACATGATTGTCTTTTGTTTTATATTCCTGTCAGTCTCACTTTTAAGGGCTAATGCTGTCTTTTGCACTGCAGTTTGTTTATTCTTTTGTTAAAAATGCTTCGGCTTCTATAAAGATTAAACAAAAGCCAGTGGCTTCCAACTGTTCTTTTTTTTTTTTTTTTTTAAAGCAGCCTTGAATTTTAATTAACTAATGTTTGAGTAGCCTGTATAAGCTATAACTCTTACAAGTTACCTTGTTAATTTTTACTGTGCAATTTAGTAAAAAAGTGAAAATACATATTTTCGTATCATACATCTCATAGTTCAGTTCAGTCTTACTCAGCTGCCCCTCTTTATAATAGCTCGTATTTCTTACAGTTTCTAACACTTGGATACGCTTCATGGTATATTCTTTGCAATTAAAGTTGTGGCTGCTCTCAGCAATAGTAAACTGAGAGCAGTAGCAGCATACCAAGAAACAGTTTATACATTATCAAGCAATTAAAAATTAGTCTGCCTTGCCAGGCAAAACACTAATATAGGGATCGTAGTATTTCACTGTGATCTTTTTCAAAATTAGTAAAATTTCGAGCATCTGTTTGGATTTAGAGAAATGTTCGCTGCCCCTTATCTTTTGTGGCTGTCTTTATTATTCCCCCGTCGAGGGGGGGGGAGAAATGCCAGCATGATAGAGTGGTTGTTGTTTTTTTCAAGTAGCGAAATCTTTTCAGCTGACATTTGTAGTTGCTTCTGCACTAGACTGCCATTCAATAAGATAGCTTCACTAGCTTTTGACAGAAATGGGAATGGGACAAAGTGGTAATAATAGATAATTAATATGTGCACAATAGATCATCTGCATTGCTGTGTAGCAATTATGCAACTTTGAAGAAAGCTTTACTTTAAAAATCAAATCAGATTAAAATATGTGTATTTATAAGTAGCCTAGGTCGAGCAGAAATTAGGACTATATGAGCTTACATAAAAAAGAGAGTAATGTCAGTCCAGGCTCTCTTCTACATTGAGGGTGTTCTCCCTGCTTTTTGATATTACTATACACTGGAGTTAGGTTAGAAAATTATACCATGAATTCCCAGCTCAACCCAGAAAGATATCCCTTGGACTAAGAAAAAAAAGATGTGATTCTCATACTTAAGATAATGGGAGGAAATCTGTGGATAAACTTTCACATAATTAAATTACAGTAAAGAAACACAATCTAACAACACGATACTGTAAGCCTTCAAACCCAAAAAGACGGTCGCATCTTTGGATGCCTAATAATCTTTGGATGGCAGCTTTTATTTGTTTAAATTATAAACGTGTTTAAGGTCGTATCACATTAGGTTTTAGGATATTGTATCTCTGTTTATAATTTTATCACATTTAATTATGTAAACCAGTGTTATCATTTTTTAAAAAAATTGAAGAACAAAAATATAGCAGCTGTGAGCCAAATCAGCTGAGATTTGAGTGATTACAGAACCAGAAAAAGCACCATATTGAATGAACTAAAATTCAATCCCAATGCCATTTATTTTATTGTTTGACATTAATTTGGGCTTTTCAGCATTGATTGATAGCTTAATATCATCAATAATTTTAGAGAAACTAACCTTAACAATACATGTAAACCATTACATATTGATTGCTCTGCTTTTGCGCTTAAAACAATTTGCATTTCTTACTCATCTTGACAGTAACCCTATATACAAAACTATAGTCCCAGACGTTTTGAAGCAGATATAAGGCAAAATCTGGGTAAAATTACAACATACCTAAATTGTGAGCACAAAAGTTTACAGAATAATCTGCCACTTTATTCCAAAGTCTTTTTGTTGATTTTTCTAGCCACTTAAATCATTTGCATCTCTTAATACAAGGAGTTAAATCACTCTGGTAGGAATATTAATGGCTAAATGAAGCATATTAAATAGTTAACAATACAGTTTTGTGGGCAGCGGGAGTGACATTCACAACTGTGGCAAAGTCAGTGTGGATGGAAATAAAAAGTGTATAATTCGGCTTTCAAAAAAAAAAAGAGTTGCTAGAGGTGTCAATGGGACGAGGTGTTCCCTCAGGCTAGGCAGCTGGTGTCTATATGCTTTTTGTTTATCAGTTTCTGGTTTTTGTACCCTTTAGGCCCGCAGATGAAATAATTGCTCCTACAGGGTCAACTGCTGGTCGAAGCAAAGTAAGAAAAGACCTTAGCGTTCAACCACGTCAGCCATCATTTTAGCGCAGCTGGCACCTGCTACTGGTGCGCAGCAGGAGGGTTAAAGGTCAAAGAGGCAGTTGTTCTAAACTCAGTGATGGCTTAAAGGGACTTGTAGATTAATCTGCTTTATTAACTTCCGTATATTAGATAACTATTGCTGTGAATGAAAGCATGTCTTTCTGAATAAGTACCATCACCTCTTTCCCTTTTAAATTGGCTTTTGAGTAATGAATATTAAATAGAATGCGTTTCAAGGGTAATTAAATGAAAACATTAGGATGCTAGTGTTTGCATCTTATTTGTAACTTTGTTGCATATTTATAACGCACTGCTTGATTTTGATAGTACATTTGGAGGAATACTAAGTGCAAAGAATTTAAGAAATACAGTTCCTTCCTGTTAACCCAGTAACAGGAGTTTTCTCTATAGGTTTTCTTGATGAAATTATAATTCTAATGAGGCTGGCATAGCAAAATTTGTTTCTTTACCTGGGTCTTCTTTAGCAAGTTCATTTCTCTCCTCTGAAGATAATGAAAAGTTTGGAAACAGTCAAAGCTATTTCCATTTTGACTCCAGAATACAGTGGATGTGGCCAAATGGCAAGTTAAACATTTAATTGAATTCTATTTCAGCTGTTGATCATGCGCCCCTGTTTTCAGATAAGTTATCTGCCTTCCTCTAAAAACAAAGATTGTTATTTATTTTGTAAAATGTATAGAAGAGATTTTCATATTCAGTGTCTGAAAAACAAATTGCATAGGAAGATTGTATCTTTCATTCCTAGAGATTTTTAATTAGCCGACCATTGTTGAACATATTTTCTGCTTTAAATGGAGCTGTTCTGTATAGATGACATCATCATATAGGTAATACATAATCAGCTTCTGATAAAAACTATATTAAATCTATGGAAACAAGCCTTTAGGTTACTTTTATATTACATTTCATCTTACGACCTGTCCCTTTTTCACTCTCAGATTGAATAAGAGTTTAAAGTAAAATCTGCTGAATCTGTCTTCATACCTTAAATGGGGATGAGTGATCTATGTCTTCAAGACTACAAATTTCCCATGAATATTTTTGAGTGGTTTTTGAACTTTGCCAAGTATGGTCCCCCCACAGGCTATTGTGTAGGAAACAAGAAGAGAAGGAAGAAACAAAAAAAGAATCTGGGCAAATAAAAATTAAAACAAGCAGCCATACTTATTTTTGCTCCTCTGTTTGTCCCACCAACTTGTTTCTCAAGCTTTGGAACTTTAGATGTTTGGACTTCATCTCCTAGGATCTCCCAGCCAGCATGTTGAAGTGAGAGTCCACACACTTCTCAAGGTTCCCAAGGTTGAGCCCTATCCTAGAGCTTTTGTTTATTGAGTAAGCCTCTGTAGGACTCCACTACTTGTATCTTTGTTTGCCTTACATAAACTATGCATGCTGGAGTAGAGGAGGACCCTGCTGCTGAGTTATGTTCAGTATCTGTGAGGCGGTATTGTCATTGGAGCAGCAAAAATAGAAGCCTTTATTTAGTTCACTTCATATGAATTGACAGAAAGGCAATCAGCTTTCTTTTGCCATGAAGAACAATACATTTTCACGAACATCAGCTAAACAGAGGAATCCAAGAAGATTAGGCACATTAGTAGTAGTTACAGAGAAAGGAAATATCCAGGAAGATTTAAATCCTTCAGTTAGGCTATGAGAAATCATGTGGAATTATGAAATAAAAAAGATTATGATTTCTTTTTATTGTGCAATAAGTGGGTGTGATAGCTACCTTCTTGAGGTCTGTATTTCATCTTTCTGGTTAAGTACCTCAGTAGTCATTTTATGAGAATATGCTTTTAAGTTGCAAGTTAGTCACAGTGCAAGTTTTAGAACAAAGAGTTCAAAAACAATTCTAAAACAAAGAGACTGTAAGTGGCCATATTGAGAGATGCAAATATCCAGCATGTCTCTTAAATACTACCTTGCTTAAAGATGAATTTTTGGCAGCTGCTTTGCTCAATAAGAAATTTAAAACTTAACGCAGATCTGCTAAATCTTTTTAATCATCATAGTTTTTGCAGGTATAAGTAATATTTAGTTGTATACAAGGAAATGAGTTAGTTTAAAGGTTGATTCCAAATAGGAGTCACTACAAAGTAAGGACTTATGAGATGGACAGGAGAAATAATTCCCACATCCTTCCCCTTCCTACTCTTGTTTTGAAAATGTGTTCCACAATATTGTACCTTAATTTAGGCACTGCATTTAATATCAGCCCAGCCAGATGATGAGCTGTAGTCCAGAGTACCTGGAAGGTGCCATCTTGAAAAATTTGTGGTTTCAGCAACCTGATAAACATAATCTTTCTTAGGACAATTTCTACTAGAAAAACAGAGAGAAATTCCTTTGCCATTATCATACACTGAAAAAGGATGTTATAGATTCTGTACCCAGTTATGAGTGAAATGGGTAAGGGAGGTTCCAGCACAAGTTTAGGGACATATACAAAGTGATTGGTTGTCTAAAATAGTGCTTTTCTGGGAGCCTGTTGCAAAGTCCATTGTTAGAAAAAGCAGGATAGGCTGGTCTTCAAAAGAACAGGCTGCCTGCACCTTTTCTCCTCTCAAGAGACATTTGTAACGGATGATGCTTTTTTTCTCCTTCTCATTAATCACATGATAGTGATTGTCCAAAGACACAGTGCTCTCCAATCCCTGAAAATTCAGTGCAGACACATTGGGAGTAAGTTCAACAAAGGCTTGTGCTTGAATTGCCCAAAGGAGAAAACTGTTTGATCAAGTCCTTAAAGAATTCATCATAATCTCCAATATGTAGCATGATATGCACTGTCAGGAAATGACATCTGTGAATTTTCAGGGTGAAGAACGCCAAACAGCAGCCCAGCCGGCTACTCACTGAATCCTTGTTGCCATCAGTTATTCCAGCCTTGTGGGAGAAAAATCTGCGCGTTGAAAATCACAGATGGGTACAAAGTTTGGAAACTTCGGTCAGTTGCTTTGCTTACCCAAACACCAAGAGATTTGGTGGGATATTGAATAGATAAGAGCAAAAAAAAAATAATTCTGATTTTGTGTTGCTTCATGATGAGCAGCATCATGAAGCAGCACAAAATCAGCATCCCATAATTCAAATAAAATAAACTAAAATAAAGCAACTTACAACTAAGGAGAAATTTCCTAACAATTAGAGCAATCAACCAATGGGACAGCTTACCTTCAGAAGTTATGGGTGCTCCATCACTGGAGACTTTCAAAGAGAGACTGGACAACCATTTGTCTAAAATAGTATAGGGTCTCCTGCTCAAGCAGGAGGTTGAACTAGAAGACCTCCAAGGTCCCTTCCAACTTAACTCTATTATTCTGTGTTCTATACATATGGCCGATTCAGGCAGACCTATCTTGACTTTCATAAGAGGAAGTCTCAGCAACATTATCTTGAGCTGAGTTAACACAGCAGCACCTAAGAGTCTTGTCTTGCTATAAGCCAGTGATAGTGAACCTTTTAGAGACTGAGTGCCCAAAAACTGGCCCTGCCCCCGCTCCACCCCCTGTCCCACCCCCGCCCCACCTGCCCACAGGGCCACTCACCGCCTCCAGGGCCCGCTGCAGATCGCCCAGCAGCGCCATGGCCACGCCCTCTGCCTGCACCCCGCAGCATCAACTGTGCACGATGGGGCAGAGTCTTGTCTACTCTGGCTGCCATGTCCTTGGCTGCACTGCTCTGCGTGGGCCATGCTCGGGGGCGATTCTCCTCCAGAGGGGCTGCTGATGAGGAGGGGGTCACGGGGGAAGCAAGACTGAGGCAACGGCACATGTGCTTACAGAGAGGGCTCCGAGTGCTGCCTCTGGCACCCGTGCCATAGGTTCGTCACCACTGCTATAAGCTCTATCTCTCTAGACTTATTTTTACATGCGGCAGATGGATTATAGCTATCGTTTTTAAGAAAGTCACACTTCTGTTTCCTGTCTCCGCATTTCAGTTGGATTTACTTTCAGATTAAAGGCAGCCATTTGCCTTAATGCCTTGTCAGCTCTTTCATAGGCTTGGCAGCTGTCAATACTGTAGTTTCTGTAATAAAACATAAGAGATGATAGAATGCTAGCTTTTTAATCAGTAAAGAAAAACTGTTATATATTATTTGATAATGTAAACTGAGAAACATAACTAAGTCTGAGCGCTATTGTCTGAATGTCTTCCTGAATCAAGGAAGAAAATAATTGGGTAATGCAATTATAATTGCCTTATATCTGAACTGATTGTTTTCCCATCTCTTCCAGAGGTGGGCAGGTTTGGGCAGTCTTTTCTGCATAGTTGCACAAAAGCCAGTCTCACTATTCCCTTTACACTCCCAGAAACACTCTACAGTTGTGCCTTTTCTTTTCTGGCTATAATAATATCAGTAGAAAAAGCCATCTCAGTTACATTAAAGTCACTTTAACCTCAAGAACGTAGCATTGTGGGAAGAATAGAATCCTTTAAAGTTAAAGCCTGTGTGTATGTATGCACCCAGAGCGCAGGGGTATGTGTCTACAGTAGTGGCCAAAATTGTGGAATCCTTTTGGAAAAAGTGTACAGTAGAAATGCCACCTTTGGTAAGTTTCCACCAATTTTTCTTCTAATTTCTTTATAACTCTAGCCTTGTTCACTTAATAATACTATTTTACATCGCTTTCTGGGCAACCAGTCAACTCTTTGCACCATTACTTTAATTTTATTACATTTTACAAGCTCACTAAGTGAAAGAACACAAAAAACCCCGACCAACTTGATAGCGATTACATAACACACTGACAAATGTCCTCCTCTCAGCTTCAATATATGACATCAATAACTGAATCCTACTGTGATCTGATTGGCTCATTGCCAAAACAAGATGACACCTGATTGGCTCTCTAAACACTCATGCTCATTGGCTACAATCAGTTGAAGGAAAGCTACCTGATGTCAACCTAAGCAAGTTGTGCTTCCTTTTTCTGGTTATTTGGCTATAACATTTCATAGAATACAGTACAGATAATTGAACAAACTTTGTTGCATTACATTCTTGATTAAATTATCTTTCCATTGATATATAATTTTATGGTACTACTCCAAAAAAATGGTGTTATTAGCCATCAAACCTCAAAAATACACTTTTCCCAAAAGGTTTCCACAATTTTGGCCACTACTGTATGTATGGGGACCCACTGAGGCTCTGACCTATTGACTTATGTAATTTGAGGACCAAAAAAGATTGCCTGCTCTTGATATACTTTGTTCAGTCAAGATAGTGTGAGTCATTCTAGTAAATCTTACCTCTTTGTCTTTCATCCTTTTAATTAGAAACACTAGGCTTTCTGCATTCAAAATGCATAGTCTTTCTCTGAGTGATAAGCAGAGATAATTCTCACACAAACAGAACAAACAAATGAATACCAGAACTGACTGTTACCAAAAATTTTAAAAGAAAACATATGAGAAGTGCTCATCCCATCCAAAAGAGTTTCACTTCCAACCCTTTACATAAAGATAAGAGAAACAGGAACAAGAATTTGAACATTCGATGTAGTAAAAATGAAACATGCATTTGATATATAGCTGTCACTGGAATTCCTTCATAATGCATTTTTAGCTTTTCTATAATACATCAGAAATTCTTAAATTTCTAATATACCTATTCATCTGCTTTCAGTCTAGCCTGCTGGGGAGAAGTCTGATAGCCATGTCCTTTTCAAGCTCAGTTCAGTATACCTAAGGCTAAATTAAAAACATACTTTTAAATAATCTGTTCATATGGTTTTACTGGGAATTTTGGGGACTGCAATTCCAATACATCTTGGAGGTGGGAAAGATGGAAAGTTTAGAAACATAAAGGTCAAACTATATATTGCTTGCAAAGGGTATGCTTCATATTATTTTCTTGCAGGAAAAAAAATACTCAAAGTGGAGGAGTGATTGATCTTTTCTTTAAAAAATATAGATTTGGATCCTGATTGTGGAACAAATTATTTGAGGAATGGCAGATTAGTGAACAGGAAAAGGGGCTGGATTCTCTGTTTTCTTTAATCTAAATTGCCTTCTCCTAGCACATCTTTTCCATTTCAGAAAGGGATATTAGCTTATATTTTTGTCCTAGATTTTGTAAATTAACAGCATTGTGAATTGTGTGTTTTTTTTAGGATAAAGGTTCTTCAAAGATATACTAAATTCTATTGTACTTACTTCTTTGTGATAGTTTGTCTCCAGTTTCTGTGCCTTAACATCAAACCAGAATTCCATAAGAGAAACATCTTTTTCAAAAATTAAGGATCATCCTATCTTTGTCCTCATTCCTTTCCTTAGTTTAATAATCCACCATTAAGCCGTTCTGCTGTTGAACCAGAGATTCTTTCATTAATTTGGGAGGAAAGATAAAGAAAGCATTTCAATTCTTTTTGAATTCATTGTTTACTAATACCTTACAATGTACTACCGCATATCTGTGTATAAATTATAAATAAAGTGTTGCTTAAGATAAGGACGTCTTATATCTAAAGTGGTTTACAGAACATAAGGTGCCCACTCTTTTGGCGTTCTGGAAGAGCATTAAGACCTGGCTCTGCCAGCTACCAAGAGGGGGGCCAAGAGTGGTACACAGACTTTGGAGTGGCTGGTTCCTTGAAGATTCCCTCCCCATTTTTTAACAATATTTGTATATTATTCATTTGTTTTATGCTCTCTTTTATTGTAAATCTACCAATGATTTAAACAGTGAGCTGGGTGGTGTATAAATTTGATTGATTGATTGATTAAAATCAGCTCTTATCAGCTGGTTTGACTTCAAGGTGACATAATGTTTTTTCTCAAGGTTTACCGTGAGAATTTTTGACTATCCTCTATGAAATATTCTCCACTTTGGTACAAAGGACATTATTTATATGACAAGTTACAATTATACAAGTTTTATCTTCATACACCCTAGAAACAAATGGATGAAACAAAAGTTACAGTGACACTTTTTCTCGGAGTATTAAAGGTGCTAAATTAAATAATGGCTCCATATGTACATTCTGTTGGGTCCATCTTGCCCAGTATTGTCTGTGACACACGCAACAGCTTTCCAAAGCCTCAGGCAAAGAAATATCTTTACCCCTGAGATACCCCCCCCCTTTTTTTTTTTAAGTTGCCAGGGATTGAAATTGGATCTTCTTCAGTCTGCTAGGAGGGTTTTGTTCTGTTCTGTTCTGTTTTTGCCTGTATTGGTTAGAAGAGAAATGTTTTAGCTCCGAGCTGGACAGACTTCAGGCTTCAAGGACCAAGGTTGATTGAATAGGATCCAGTGCAAAATAGGAAGAACAAGAGAGTATAGAATTACACATTTTATGTAAAATTGACTTTTTTTTTCTTCTATAAAGGTATTGGACAAACTACGGTTTTTTTGCAAATTCTCCACAAAACATCCAGATACTTTTCTATCGTCTGTTACCTATCCTAAATAAATATTTCCTGTACGTAGGAAATTTCAGCATCAACATCGTTTAAATTATTGGGGGAAATTTAGGAAATTATTGGTGAAATAAACAAGCCTTACCTCTTGATTCTCTGATAATAGGTATGATCCTCGTTAACGGAAATAAACGTTGAAATGTAAAAGAGTGAAGAATTTATACGGGGAAAAAAATAAAAATCTAATGACCCAAGTGTTTGCTTCAGTACCTTGATGTTTCCATACGTTGTGTATGATGATTCCATGCAGTGGCATTAATTTGTCCAAGAAGCTTATATCTAATGGACAGATGAATTCCAAACTAATCTGTTTCAGGAAATGTTTGCCAGAAGCCATTGTTACTTGCCTACAGGTGAAGTGTGCTTCTTTTTATTTACGGTGTATGGAACTCAGGTATGAAGATTGGTTGCTAGGATCATAGAAGAGTCATCAGATGCTCACACTGGCATGGTATCCTGTGAGCCCCCATCTGTCTTCTGAAGTGCTATGCATTAGCCCAGTGACCACTGGGGCGTACATTCCCTGTAGTATATATAATTTTCTTTTGTTGTAGAGGTGCTAATGACACCTGTCTCTTTCAACCAATTTTCAAAGAGAAGTCCTTGAATTTGGGCCCTTATTCAAAATCTACTTTGACCCGGTCCTAGACTGTGTGTAATTCCAACCACCCACAACCAGTGTCAATAGATTTAATAAGGTTGCCCGGTGATGAACAATGTGTGGGAACCATACACGGCAGTTTGTGATTGATGCAATTGTTAATATATACTAATAGGGAATTGAAGAATGGACCGCTGAACCTATTGAACTGTCTCATACTGATTTTATATCATATGCTCTCGATCCAAACTGGCCTTTGAGCTCCTAATAGAGTTTTCCTAGGCTTGTTTGTGAACAGCCTATCTCGAGGAAATTATCCTGAGATGCCTAATTGCAAAGCATATCAGAGTCACTCTGTGAGGGAAATGGGTAGTTTCTAAATGCAATAAATAAACAAACAAACAGATAAAAATATGGTCTGCTACTGAGACAGAGATTTGCTTACGGTGATCAGTATGTGGGGATCCACTCTGCAGGAGCTGTTGTTTTTTTATTTCTGTTTCAGCTAGTGATAATTTGGGTGATGAGCTTGAACTTCTTTGCTAATTGGAAAAGATGACACCTGAGATACTTTTACATCCTTATTATAGTGAACAGGAATTATGAGAACATCCATATTCTGTAAGAAATTATCAAAAATACAGTACTCTGATTAGGCTGGAAGGATTATAAAACGCAGCCTATTAACCTATATTGCAACCAAGTAAATACGGTAATATTCCTAGCGCAGACTATTAATCTATAAGGTTAATAGGCTGCACTAGGAGTATTGCCGTATTTACTTGATTGCACTATAAAAGAAACTGCTACCTTTTATACTCTGCTAATGACGTGTTTAACTTCAACTCTGCGAAGTATCTAAAGCTTCAGTCTATTTTACCAGAGAAACTGACCTTTTTTTTTCTGGAATAAAGAGACCTACCTTTCATCAGGGTTCAATCCAGAGGGCAATGCTCAATTCTGGATCATTCACCTATGAAAAAGACAGGCAATAAATTCAAATTTTTCATTTCCTTCAGGTTTTCTTGACTTGTGAACTATTCAGAAACCTTTTATCATTGTTGCCTTCATCTGAATCCTTTTGAATTTGTTGGTACCTTCATAAAATATTATACTCAAAATTAGACATGGCATGTGCTCTCCCTCTCCAAGGTCTAAGTGGAGCAAAAGAAAGCTCTGTTATTACCTCCCTTACCTTGTATATTGAAAAGCAGCGGTAGAATGGCATCTTTCTCCCCTCCTTTTTTATAGCAGCAACATCAGAATGCTAACTCAGGTTTAAAATGTTCCACGTTAACCCTGTACGTACATACACACACGCAAAACGTTCATTTGTTTCTAAATTTTGTTCATATTCTCCATTGATTGCAATTTCTCCTGAAATTGCAGGTTTGTCTCCAATTTAACTTGTTTCCTAGAACCTACTATGAAGTTGAAATAAGGGCCTGCTACAACATCTGGATTGTCATTTTTCCTCTCAGGGGGGCATCCCTTTGTGGAATAGCCTATCCTCCATGATATTCCAGGTAGCCATGCTGACCTGTCTCTTAAAAACTCACTTTCGACTTTAGCTAAAGTCCAGAATCACATTTGTCCTTTAATAGTTTGTTTTTATTTCCTGTTTTTTTAAATATTATTTATAAAGAACATTCAAAACAGATTTCTGATTCAGGCTTGGTAAATTCAAATTATGATTCCAATAGAAATGAATTTAGACTATTTATTAGCTGTACAAATTACTCTGCTGTTACTATGATGTGTATGTTTACCCATAGCAGTAATCTACCCTGTTTTTATTTCTATTCTGGTTTCTATTCTACATTTTTATTTTATTCTGAATATTTGTATTATTACATTCCATCTTGGGTATATTTTCAAATAGAAGATAGAAATACTTTGTTTACATAATTTATATAAATACATAAATTTACTTTTTGTGAGCATTCTGCTTTATCTCCAACACAGTCTTCTATGCAATTATATATTGTTTTTATTTTGGAGGCTGGTGTCTAAGTAAATGGTCAGCACCTGGCTAATCTCTTTTTTTAATATTTTCTCTGAGCTAAAAAAAAAACCCCACCAGTTTATATTTCAGCTTGGCTAGTTATCCACCTGTCAAAATCACAGGCCAGCAGCAATCTTTTAATTTGCATTTATTATGCATTTTGTATTAAGCTCATAATAAAGGGGAGCAAAATAATTCTTGTACGTGGCGGTATCCTCTTAAGTTTATATATTTCTTTCAAAGCAGATTACATTACTGGACGCTTCAAAAAATTGGGCAAAATTAAATGCTGATACACAAAATCAGATATTCATTCAGAATCAATTAACATTTCATAGATGGATGGTAGTAGTGCATATAAAAAGCAGTGGCAGAGTTTGAAGACTATGGATCTGCTTTAGATTCAAGCCATGGATGCCTTGCCTACGTTACCTGCTCTTTTTCCTGTAACACCAACATCTTTGGAAAATGGTGGTGATTCTTTCCTAGACCTGAAATTTTATAACAGTAAAACATTGTAGGATGAAACAGACACTCTGTTTTCCTAAGCAACTTCTAAATTCTGTAGACCAGAGACAAATTTTACACTGCTTATCTAAGATCAGGTGGAAATGAAGCCAGCTTAAGAAGCCACCCTCCAGATTTCAAAACAGACAATGAAATCAGCCAATACTCTATGCAGACAGTGATAAGCACAATCTCCAATTGTTGAATTCTTAATCCCTCCCATTTGTGCTGAAAAGTAAGCACCAGTAACTTTCCTTTTCTCAGGTAGGTCTTTGAAGACTTGTGGTTCTGATTTGCATGAGCAAACAGCTTCCAACCGACTGTAGATTCATACATTTGGAAGAGGTCTTCAAAGTCATCTAGTCCAACCCCTTTGCACTTTTCAGTGGTCCACCATTGGAGAGGAAAATACCATCTCACTATATGGGACTTCAGCTAGAAGGGTAAATTGGAATCATGGAAGAAAAAAAATCTTAAATCTTCTTCATCTGGAAATCTTCAGGTTCCAATGGAATTAGCTTTGTTCCACTGAAACTAAAATAAAGAGGCCAAGGTAATTTTCCCCCAGTAAATCCCAGAGGGTTTATATAGTTTGTGTTCTTACATTTCTTTCTTTCTCTCTCTCTTTCTCTCTCTCTCTCTCTCTCTCTCTCTCTCTCTCTCTCTCTCTCTCTCTCTCTTTCTTTCTCTCCTTTCTCTTTCTTTTCTCTCTCCTTTCTTTCCCTCTCTCTCCTTTCTTTCTTTCTTTTTTTCTTTCTTTCTTTCTCCTCATACAAGCATTAGGATTCCAACGTGTCCCTCACTATTTCCAGTTTCATTGGTTCTGCTGGGAGCAGGGCGCCATATAAATTGTGATGATTCAAGGCTTTGTGATGTGCATTTGTGTGGAATTTAAAAAGAATACTTGGCAGACAAAGATCTGCAGGTTAGTTTTGTTTCTCCTGGCTCAGGTTAGGAGTAGTTTGTAACCTGGGCTGGCTGAAATGTTTATAGCAAGTGGAAAGGAACCTTGATTAGTGGCTAGCTAAAGCAATGGATTTCTGGAGCTGGTCTACCATCTGCCCCCTTCAGGAAGTAGCTTACTGGAAAAGAATTCATCATTTTCTCTCCCCCCCCCCCAACGCCACAGCATTGTCTCAGTTTTCAGACTTTTCACCTCAGCCAAAATGGAATTACTTTCCCCAGTATCTACAATCTACAAGGCCTTTGCCACAATGTCCTAAGCAAGTTGTTGAAGTTCAACAAGCCAAAGATGTCCTATTTGTAGCCAAAATCTGAGACTGTTAAGCCTATGTCCCCAAGTAAAGAGCTGATTTAAACAAATTATTGCTGGGGAGAAATATCCTATTTAAAGGTATTGTGGTTTTACAATAGGAATTAGTCAGAGATGTTCCCAATTTTTTTTTCAGGTAATCACCACAACGAATGAATTAATAGATGGAATGGCAGAGATCCATATACAATATAAAAGCAACAAGAAGTATATTCTTTGGGTTTTTTTATCTGAGCTTATAGTATTAGAAGACTTGATATCAAAACAATGTACAAATGTCTTTATTTTTCCCCATAGGCAGATTTTAAAAATTATTTTAATATTGGGGCATGTATATAGAGAAGGCATTTTAGCATACTGCATACAGGATCCATTGTGTCACTTTTTTATATATAAAAGCTGTAGGCTTGGATTATGGCTCGCTCTCCACATGTTCCAGCAGCAATAAAGTGAAGCCTTGATTTTATTCTACAGTGTACTTTTTGTGCTGAAGTTTCAAGTAATCTTTGATAATTTCCTTGTTCTGAGTGATTTGCAGGGCTCCGAATATCTCTTTTCATTTAGTGAAACATGTTGTTTGACTTATTCTTGGGCAGTTATTACAGTCTGGCTTGCAGTGTGTGGTTAGTTCTCTAGGGACTCAGTTCACTGTTACTTCTTGGCCTTGGAAAAATAATTTAAGGTTTTTCCACATTTTCTTTGTGTTTGATATTGGGTTGGATGCTTTATTTATAACAGTAGTATGTTACAGCTTAATGGACAGATTTTATAAGTGTAATACTGTAAACCTGATTAAGCATTATCTGCTGTTTGTGCTAAGGATATTGTGCTGTCAGTGTGAGCGTTCGGGCTTTTTTCTTCTTTATTCTGAACTGTTTCAAAGGCAGGCGTTTAAGATTTCAAAACAAATGATAAAAGTATCTTCAAAATCTTTAGCTACATCCTGACCAGAATTGATCAGGTATTTCTTAATAGGCTGTGCAATATTCATCTGAAGGGTAATAGAAATTGATTACTGACTGATTTAGGAATAATCATTTTTTTACAAATCCTTGTCTATGAATTCTCTCTTTTAATATTTTGTATATTCCAGAAGAGCTTTGCTGTCTGTTTTTTTAAGCCTCATCCTAAATAAAAATTCCAGAACTATAGTCAAAGATGTATAATGAGCTTATTAAATATTTCAGCACATACTTTTTTCTGAAGAAAATATTTTCTTTCTTCCAGATGATGTCTATCCTTATGAACACTATAATTTTTGAGGATTGTAGAAATCAGTGGTCTGTATCAAGACCACTCTTGGGTCTCATACTCCTCAATGGAAAAGTAAGTATCCCATAGCTATAAATGGCATATGTCTATTTGCGGACTTAGCACTGGATTCTGCTAAAAGAAACTGAATTCTGCATCCCCTTTTAAGGGAATTTGAATAGAAATGCTCAAAGAGTGTAAACTTGAACTCATGTTGCCCTGTTCTGATTGCAAAAGCTGTTGAATCGATTGCCTTCCTTAAATATGAGATAAATATACATGGTTTGTCTAAGATGAGTATCATGACACTTGGTTTATTTCCACACATACAGAACATCGCAAGACATTGTCTGTATTTTGTAGCTGTTATTTCTATTATTATTGTGATAGCTCACCAAAATTTCCATTATATTAAGAGCTGCTGGGAGAGTGCACAGCCTCATTCGTCTCCAGTAATAGATAATCCATTGGAAAGTTTCAGTCCTAAATTTGAGTGGAAGTCAAATAGGATCTAACTCAGATTGCTTCAATCTAGTGCCTGTTATTATGTAGAATAAAAGAGGGTAATCGACAATTCCGTCAAGAACTCCTAAAGCTGAGATGTTGTATGTTATATTTCCGAACGGTCTTTTTCTTCCACAGTGAGAGAAGAAAAATCCAATAATACAAATCAATGACTTGTGATAAGCAAGAATTAAAAGAGGAACTATATAGATGATTGTTTAGCAGCAATTTGAATTTATTATGACCTGGCTGGAAAGTTTGATCTTCGGGATTGAAAGCATATTTTTCTTAAGAAATTATCATTTGTAATTTGATATCATCCTCTAAAGTAGCAACTTGGCTATCAGCCCATACTTTCAGTTAGTATTATGTTATGGAATTGTGATCCCTGCCATAGTTGATCAGTATTGCAGAATATTTTCTCTTAAATGTTTCATATTGATTATTGAGTAGTTCCGTAAGATTGGAAATGATCTCACATACTCAGAGCAGCCTCCTCATTTACTCTTCTACCTTGCAAATAAGTGTCCTTTCCTTTATCTTTATGGAACAAGCTGGCTCACTGTATACTTAATGTATGCATAAACTTGTTTTGATGTTGGGTATGTATTTGTCTCAAACCTGTGATAGAGTTCATTTTGTTACTGTCCTGGGGATAATTTAAACCAGTGGTGGCGAACCTATGGCACGGGTGCCAGAGGCGGCATTCGGAACCCTTTCTGTGGGCACATGTGCCGTTGCCCCAGCCTTGCCTCCCCCCGTGACTCCCTCCTCACCAGCAGTCCCCCTGGAGGAGAGTCGCCCCTGAGCATGTCCCACGCGGAGCAGCTCAGCCAAGAACATGGCAGCCAGGCAGTGTAGACAAGACTGCCCTCATGACCCATTGCGCATAGTTGATGCTGCGGGGCGCGGGCAGAGGGCGTGGCCACCATGGCGCTGCTAGGCTGCCTGGCCGATCTGTGGCGGACCCTGGAGGCGGTGAGTGGTCCTGCGGGCAGGCAGGGGGTGGAGTGAGGGCGGGGCCAGTTTTTGGGCACTCAATCTCTAAAAGGTTCGCCATCACTGGTTTAGACCCTCCTATGTAATGAGTGTTTTTCAAAATGTTTCATCATGCTCTCCTATATTCAATTAAATCCCTGCACCCTGAGTCTCTCAAAGAAAACAGTTCCCAACAACAATTCTGAAGTTTCCAAGTTACTATTAAAACCTTTGGTTTTTTTCAGTCATTGATATTCTGTCTTGATGACTCCAGCATTTTTCATATCATTGAGTTTTGCAAGGTTTGCATTTGGTGTCTGGACTTCAACCTGAAGTTGGATACCAGAAAGAAACCTGTTTCTTTCAGTACAGTACAATACAATATCAGCTATTCTGCACATGTACAAGCTTGCAGTGGATGCTAAGGGATTGTTTCTGATGATATTGACCTAGAGTGTTCTCCATACTTCAATGCAAGTTCTGACTTTATTCCAAATCTATTTATCTCCTGGGCAGTCACAAGTGGCAGTGCATTACTGCTTTGGAGAATGAATTGTCTATACAATAAGATGGTGCTGGGAAAAAATAAGACACTAAGATTAGCAGCAGCCGCATACATTAAAATTCAAACTGAAATCCCAGCTCTGGTAGGAAACTAATAGAAGAAGAAAATATATCAAGTATAGAAGCGCCGTCTCATCATTCACCTGTGCTGAAGGATCCAATTTTAACCATATCCAATAGCACTGTCATTCATCTTCTTGGTGTATTATTGTGATTTAAATCCAAGCTCCATACGAGAAGCAGTTCTTTTAAAATGATTGAGAGGGAATAAGGGCAAATTCAGTGTTTAGAAAAAGTTTATGACATCACAATATTATCCTTTACAGATGGAAGCAATATTTCCTACTTTGGGAGGAAAACTAATCATTTTCTATCTGCCCTGAGTCACTGCATCATTATAAAAGGTGGAAATAAGTAGTCTTATGCATTCCCAATCTTGTTCTTGGCAACACTTTTGCTTAGCCAATGTCTCTGATTTATAGTATTAAATATTAGCCCGGCTCTATATTAATTATGTGTTTTTGATTTTAGCAGCTTTAGTGTAAGAAGGAATTAAATATTTCACAAGGAAATATAGCTGTGCAATCATGAATAGTAAGAAATATGAGACTAGCATAATTTTCCTTCTTCTGGAACAACATTGCATTCTAATGATCATGGAACTGGTTCGTTGTAAAATGTATCTGCGTGGCATTATTTATCTACAAATCCTGAGCAGATTCTGAGCTTGCCTGGTTTAAGAATGCAGTGTGGGGCTGGAAGATTTTATAAAATCTATTTATTGAAGATATAGGTGACAACCAGCAACAAATATGCTTTGTGCTTGTAACATTCACTGCTACGATTCCTTAAAAAGTCAGCCGTATGGTAATTGGAGCCAATTTATTTCAGTTTCGTTGCAAAATTAGATGCTATTTGGAGATATGTCTTTCTCAAGCCAGTGGCATTTTTGTGGAAGTACATTGCTTGATTTCCTTCTGGAAAATGTGCAGTGACATGGGGGAACTGCAGTAGATTGTGTAATGAACTTTTCCATTTACATTGCTGACTTTAGGTTATGGAAATTTATGTTCAACTGGAGGACACCATGTTGACGATGTCCTTGGTTTTCAGAGTTGTTATTGCTATTACACCACATGTATTAATTTTCAAATTTTCTAATCTAGAAATATTCTAGGATACTATTTCTGGATTCGTATTAGTAAACCATTGCTCTTTTTTTAAACTTAATACTATTACAAGAAGTCATTAATGCCAGGGGATACAATGAAATTATAGAAGTGCTAAAATTTCCTCTGTAGTACAGCAGTCCTCAACCTTTCCAGTTCTGCAGACCCGGGGGGGGGGGGGTTTCACTAACCCGGTACCGGGCCTTGGCCCTGGAGTTAGGCACCCCTGCTGTAGTGGTTTTATTGTTGGGTTGGTACAGAGGAGATTCAGGTTCTGAATCTGCCTTTGGGCCATTCTCTCTTAACTCAAGCTACTGCACATGAGGAATGAGTAAATCTTATATGTGCTTAGATACAAATACATACGGTATCAAATAAAAAGAAGGCTCCGGCTATTCCTATTATTTAACGTGTAATATAAACCATCTTTTAAAATTCTGGCTCTGACTTGGTGTCTTTTGATTTTTGTATGACGTAAATGCAACTAGCACTTTCTGGACTGTGCTCTATTAATCTTGTCCTTTTTGCCCTGTTGGCACTGGGATACAAGGGACCTACATATTTTCTCAAGCTGTTGTTTTAATGTGGCTTAATAGGTGAAAAATATCTGTGTGAATGTCCCAGCGCTGTAAGTTGGATTAAATCATCTTGAGACATCTTCCCGCCATAGAACAGTATCATCTTGAAAGGCAGCGGAAATTAGGCAATCATTCTCCCCAAACTGAACTGCTTTGTAGTCAGAGTTTGACAATCACTGATCCTCTAAATTCAGTCATTTTTATTGTATTATTTCGCCCATTGTCTTGTCAGTACTTCAGTGAATTAAGGGCAAGTTTGATAAACAGCCAGCCTTCTGAAAAGCAAGAGTTCCTTCATCAGTGCTTTAGAAACCTAATGGAAGGAGTCGAGCAAAACCTGCTGGTAAAAAACAGAGACAGGTAAGCCAAACAAATATCTAAAGGTAAAATGATAAAATTTAACATGCATTAACTTTCATTTGGGGGGTTTATACAACATGCGTTAAAAGCTATAAATTCAGGAATATTTTATTATTTATTGCATTTATATTCTTCATTTTCTTGGAAAGCTTAAGGCACTGTCTTGCGGTTTGGGGGCGGGGGGGGATTTCAGGTAGTTTCTTCCACAGAAGACATGCTGTGATGCTGGTTAGCCTGAGAAAGGGCTGCCTGAAGCCATTCCCGTGAGCTTCGTGGACAACTGGGAAATATTTCCTCAAGAGGATATATATTTCTATACTGCTGTTTCTAAAATGGCATTTTAAAGCCCATTTAATACATCTTTATCATTCCTAAAATCCTTGTGAAACCATATACTGTAAATGAATTCAGGAAGGGGGAAAAGGTCTTCAGCGCCTACAAGTGCTCCTCAACTTACAAATGTAATTGAGCCCATAATTACAATTGTAAATTATTGCAGTTGTAAGTCATCATATGACTAGACTTTTCAGCATTATTTTGTGGCAGTCATTAAGCAAATCCATTTACCTAGTGGGCAGGTTTTGCCGGAAGCCAAAAGTAAACCCCGAAACTGGCAAAAAAACATGGTCACATGACTCAGGATGCTGCAAACAGCCATAAAGGTCAGCAATCCTGTGACCATGAGGGGCTGTGGCCATTGTAACTGTAAAATCAGATAATAAGTAGCTTTTAAGGGGTCTGTCATAACTTCAAACAGTTGCAACTCAAGGACTACCTGTACTTAAAAGAATGTAGGCTCCTCAACATTTGGGGTGGGGTGGGGGCTATATTCCAGAGAACTGGCACTACTACCAGCAAGAAGATCTGCCTTCTGAGTAATTGCAAGTTGACATTCTGAGAAAATGTAGCAGAGTCTGCTGATTGACCAGGTCTGTGATAGTGAAAGAAATGAGACAGGTGTTCTCTGAAGCCTTATATATTAAAAACAAAGCCATGGCTTGCCTAAGTAAATCATTGGCAGTCATTGAAGGTGCTTCAGTATGGAAGTACATGGGCATAGTCAGACACCTAGACCAGCTTCATCTTCTGAATGAAACTCAAAGGTTAATCCCATATAGATCAATATAGCATGAGGTTACTAGTACATAAACCTCAGTAAGGCAGATAAGCAGTCCCTATCCACGGAAGATAATAGTTGATATACTAGCCAAATCTGGAAGTAGGTATTCCTGCCTTAAGGTCACCAAGATCTCCTATAACACTCCAGGAGCCAGAATATGACAACTTGCCACAGACAACTCACCACGGACAACTTGCTGTGGAACAATTCATCACAGGACATTTCAACAAATACAAAACTTAAATTAATTTCAACAGAACTATGGCCAATAATAATGAAGTCAATCCAGAAATACAAGAGTTACAATAATTTCGATGAAAACATGGTCACCAATAATAAAAGTAACTGAATGAAATGATTAATACAATGTTGAATTGTCCCACAGTGAATTGGCATATGTGGCAAGTTAGCCTAGACCAGAGGTAGGCAACCTTGGCTCTTTTATGACTCGTGGACTTCAACTCCCAGAATTCCTGAGCCAGCCATGCTGGCTCAGGAATTCTGGGAGTTGAAATCCACGAGTCATAAAAGCCAAGGTTGCCTATCCCTGGCCTAGACCCTCCAGGACCACTCCCAAACTATATAACTTTCCTTTCTAAAGGAATGCAACTATTTAAAATAAGTGGGTTTCCCAATTCCAGTATTCCTCCACCTATAAGATCTCTGTCAGTATCTCATTTCATTGGTCCAGTCACTTTACCTAGAGACTTGATTCAGAACATGGACATCTCTTTTTATTCTACCGGACATGGATGTGGGAAAAACATTACATTTAAAAAAAGTAATCCCCATGTGATTTCTCATTCTTTCATAGTATATATATATATATTATTATTCTGAATGTCTTTAACACTTTTCTATAAAGCAACTTCCCAGAAGTGATATGGCCTATTTTTGCTGTTCTCATAATATTTTAATGCAAGTGATAACATCGAAAAGATTAACCGCATTGGCACTCAGCAGGTAATATAAGAAGTCGCTTATATTATAAGATGAGTGATCATCCGGAAGTAGCTCTCTTTTTGACAAGCAATGTTACTTTGATAAAATATTTTATTCTCTTTCGAAGTTAATTTCCCCCAATCCAGGGCCCTCCAGAAGAACAGTTGAATAATCTTTGACCATTGACCATGGTACCTCAAACATATGAAGGTTGTAGCTCAAAACATCTGGAGACCACCTGGGTGTCCACACCTAGAATAGAATAGAGTAGAGTAGAGAAGAATAGAGAAGAACAGAACAGAATAGAATTCTTATTTGCCCACGTGTGATTGGACACACAAGGAATTTGTCTCTAGTGCATAAGCTCTCAGCGTACATACAAGCAACAAGTGATAAATCATGATCATTATCATAAAATACAATTATAAATCATAAGACACAACACTCAGTGATGGTCTTAGGATACTTAAATAGCCAACATAAATCATAATAGGATATTAATAAAAGCAATCAGCATAAATCATGATATACAAACAACAAAGTTATAGTCATAAGCTAAGGAAATAGGTAATAGGAAAGATGAGAAGGATAATAATAATAGTAATACAGCCCTATTAGGTGGTACAGATATTGAAGTGGTACAGATATTGCCTGGAAAGCTACACTAACATTAAACTGTTGAAAATTTATTTCCCACAGTGTAATAGAGAGTTGATGGCACCAAAGTCTAGTTTTTAGTTATGGAGAGAAAATGTATTAAATACATAAGGAGCAATCATATGAATTCGATTGAATCAGTTTAATTTGAATCTAGGTGTCAGCAAAGATAAGCGTACGCCCAAGAAAGCACATTCTCTCATAACCCTTTTCTGTTATCTCAGTCTTTTAGATCCTGAAATAGAAGTGGTTTGAGGAACAGAAAGAAAATATTTCACCCTTATTGGATCACCAGAAAATTCCGTTTTATGTTGTGCTTTTATTTTGTGAGCCATCTAGGGACCTTGTCCTAGGAAGTAGAATAAAAATATAAATAACACATATTTTCCATTCTTAAAACACTATTAAAACAAAAACTGTAACTCAAACCATGATGCTAAAGGTGTTCAGGAAACAATTGAGATGAGTTTGGCTGGTGTAAAAATATGGTATACTGGGGCCAGTAACTGGTAATTTCTGATCATTTTATAATAGATGCCAAAAAGACATCTGTATTTTTGTTTTTAAGAATTCTATCACTTTTTGTTTGAGGTATCAGATTGTATTGTTATTCTAAATGATTTAACTGGTAAGATATTTTACCTTTTTATAATCTCTTTGGTTACAGGTTCACACAGAATATGTCCATCTTCCGCAGAGATGTGGCTGAAACCTTGCGTTGTGAGGGTGTATCAGAATCAAGCAGTACAGAAATGATGAGCTGATACAAAGCTGGAAATGTGTTTAAATAATAATGAACAAACATTGAAGTTGGGTACCGTTCTATATTGCTGGATAGATTTTGATTTTCATAGAAAATATTTTCTAAAAACTGCCTTTTTATATCTTGGGCATAAATGTAAGGATTTGTAACACTGGGAACAATCTAAAAACAAATGTAACATAAAGAACCATGTTGCATTTCCTTATCCAGACTTCCAACTCTTTTTCTTAGTTACATGGTACAGAAACAGAGGTTAACCAAAGAACAAAATAATATATGTATTTCTCCCCCTTTGAAATGGCAGCTGTTGAGATTTTCAGTTCCAAAATTCAATTAATGCAGTTTCTCAAAATTCCTTTGAAGGGCAGTGATAATATCATCCATTTCTCTCACATTTTTATTCAAGTCTTCGGAATGACTGAAAGCATAATTTTGCAACTAAATGGCTAGGTGTACCCCCCCTTTTTTTCTAAAAAAAAAAAAAAAAGTTAATCGTAAATACACTGTCAATAAGAAAAATATTAACAGAAAGAAAATTTCTTGACCTAAATAAAAATGAAAGTGCTGAAATTGGTACTTTATAAAACTTACAAATGGGAATACATGCTTTAGTAGAATATTAATAAAATGTTGTTTCACACACATGCATCTCAGGTGTTTCATTCTAGGAAAAATGTTGTGTTTTAAATGGTAAAACATTGTATGAACAGGCTGTAAATCATTTGCTACTATAAACAGCCACCCAATAAATGCATAACACTCTTTCCCCCTCAAAAATATTTCATTTGTGTGCCAGAATATGTATTTTTGTATGTTAAGACCTACCCTAGGGAGGTGAACCGAACACATGTAGAACAACTCATATCTCATAATTCAAGAGCTGTAGTATTAATTACTGATGAAATGCCCAAATGGCATGGAAGTGTGATGGCAAAAAAAGGGTTGGCATCAATTGTTTAATCTCAAAAACTGGATTAACACTATTCTTGTATAGCGTTTTATAGAGCCTACTCACATCAGTAGCAAAGCATAGCTTGGAAAACAAGAGAAACGATTTATAGAATGACACAATAATAAGCTGTACGTTATGTGGCAAACAATGCAACTTCCTTTCAGTCATTTAATTAAATTGCTATGGCAGATAGCCTATTTTACTCCA
Source organism: Protobothrops mucrosquamatus (assembly GCF_001527695.2). Classification (NCBI taxonomy): domain Eukaryota; kingdom Metazoa; phylum Chordata; class Lepidosauria; order Squamata; family Viperidae; genus Protobothrops; species Protobothrops mucrosquamatus. The sequence continues at coordinate 446,914 of NW_015386723.1, forward strand.
TGTAAGTAGAACCTCGGCCTTTCTACATGTTCTTGTATAAAAGATGAATTGCCCTCCAGTAATCCATTCTGGGACTTTTTTTTTTATTTCCAGGAGATCACACCATGTTCCTTGAGAGGGCCATTTTTCTTTTCACCTGAGAAGTTAGCCTTAAGTAAGCAATTCTTATGAAAACATCCCCTCACATTATTAGAGTGTCTGGATTTGATGAATTTGCATGTAGCATAACTTTGCATTTTAAGAAAGTGGCCTTTTTATATCTTATTTTAGATCTTGGGCACCACTTTGCATTTTAAGAAATGTTCCTTTCATTCCACTAATTTGTGCTTTAATAATAATAATANTGAGCTGAGGCCAGTTGGAAAGTCGGGGCGTCGGGAGTGAGGCTGCTTCAGTGTAGACTGAGCGGAGCTCCGTGCTTGAAAGAGCTGAGACGGAAGGCAGCCGGGCCAGGGAGATGCCTGTAAAATGTGCGAGGCAACTGGGCTGAACTCTAGCATTGAGTGTGCAGGGCTCCCTCGACCTCTCCCTGCTTACCCTCGCCTCGCGGCTTCTGCCAGGCGGGCGCCTGATCTGATCACCGCCGTGGAGGCCCCTGAAATGTGGAGGCCCCAGGCGCGCGCCTCCTGCGCCTGTGCGGAAATCCGCCGCTGATTAGGGCTACATTAATTAGGTCTTCTGGCCTCCCTCCTGAAAGAACTGTTGGGAGGGAGCAAGTGAGCTGTTGCTTTGTTTATCCAGCAAGGCAATTGATGCAGTCAAAAATCTTAAAGCACTATTGGGCCTTCAACAAGCACTGAGCAGAGCTGACAGTATGGACTAGAAACAAGAAGCAGCCTATTTCTGGTCTATCCTGCAAGAAGAGCCAAGCAAGATTTCGGTTAACTCTTGGATACAGTGGGTGCGTGCAGGTCTGATAATCAGAAAACTAATAAGTTGTATGTGAAATCTATTCATTTGCTTCTATTTGGTAACTGATAGCCAATTTTTTATAAGAGAACTGTCTAAAAGGAATGTTATTTTACTGGTCAAATTTGTAATACAGAGTGCCCAGAGATTATGGATCTGTTACAGGCAGGGGAAGTTTATTCTCAGGCCTTTTAGTTGCCTGGCATTTGGGCTGTTAATGCTATCTTTTAACTGGTTTGCTCTCTATGACCGCTCTAGTTTTTCCTGTGCTAGTTTCAGGCTTCGCTGCATTTAATTGATTGTTTAATTGTTTGTTTATGTTGCTTTGATTTGACATATTTTATTTGCACTTTTATTGTACACTGCTGTGAGAGCTGTTGGCTATGGAGTAACTAATATATGTTAGACATTAGAAAATAATGGCCTTAAATACGGCCAGTTGAGAAACAAAGGCATTGATAAAATGGGCCGTTGTGTTTTTATTTGGCCATAGGACAAAGCAGAGGGGCTTTATGCTGATGGGAGTTTTGACAAAGAACTGTGGCCAAATGTTTGTCCTTTTTCCCCCACCCTCACCCCCACCCCAGTAGCCACATAGGTCCAATTTCCAGCAACCGTTTTAAATTATTAAAATTTGGAAGTGGGGAGTCTCTTGTCATTGACTTGCATTTGTTGTTTCTCATAGGATCAGACATTGCATGTTTTACATTCTGCACATATAATTTAGATCAGGGGTGTCCAGCATTGCCAACTTTAAAATTTGTGCACTTCAACCCCCAGAATTCCCAACCAGCCATGCTAGGAGTTGAAGTCCACAAGTCTTAAAGTTGTCAAGGCTTGGACACCCCTGATATAGATTCACATTCTTTTACAAGTTGCTGGCAGCCTGACTTAATATGAAAACAGCCTCCTTTGAGTGCCCAGTTTAAATATTTTACAAGTTGTGTTTTGTGATACACTAAACTCTGAGAGGCAAGCTCAGAGAGCTGTATTCTGCCCAGTTCTTGATTTCAGGTGCCAGTTCCCCAAATCAAAGGAGTTTTTCCTTCCTGCTCCTCTGATTACCTCTAGCTGTAATGCATTCCCTCATGAATGTTCATTGGAAAGGCTGAAATGGGAAGGAATTTCTCATTCCTTTGTTATCAGAAGAAAACAGTTTGTGTGAATGTTCACAAATCAGTGAACACAACCTTTTGTTGGTTTCAGTTCTGGATTTAGTGTCTCCCTCATTTAATGTTATTTGCTCAATAAGGCAGTGTTTCTCAACCTTAGCAAATTGAAGCTGGGTGGACTTCAACTCCCAAAATTCCCCAGCCAGCAACTTCCTAAGGCAGGGGTGGGGAAATTATGGCCCTTTTATGACTTGCGGACTTCAACTCCCAGAATTCCTGAGCCAGCCATTGGAATCCATTCCAGTGACTCACAAAACAGATTCCAAGTAACAGTTAATGTGAAATTTGCTAGACGTATTTTGAAGTTTCTCACCCAGTGTTGCAAATTGTGAGGATAGAATAGATGATAGAGAAACAAGTCTGTCTTTAGAAATGGAAATGAGTGTCAGTCTTCTTCCCCTTAGTGCAGCGGTTCTCAACCTATGGGTCGCGACCCCATTTGGGGTCGATCAACCATTTCACGGGGGTTGCCAAGCAAGGCTGTCCGCCATTTTTTCCCCCTTTTCCGGCGGGTGCCTTACCTCCCTTGGGCTGGGCCAGCTGGTGGTCGGCCTGCTCCGTCTCTGCCGCTTGCCAGCTATGCCTCGGCCGGCGCAGGGGGCGGAGCCACACATGTGCGGCGCTCCCGGGCAGGGAAAGTCCTCGACTTATGACCGGTTGGGTAGTCCTCGACTTACGACCGGTTTATTCCTCGACTTACGACCGGTTTAGTCCTCGACTTACGACCGGTTGGGGGTCGCGGCATTAAAAAGGTTGAGAACCACTGCCTTAGTGTATGAATTGATTTCTTCTAGAAGCACTCTTTCCAATACCATGTATCTTCCATAGCTATGAGCCAGGAGGGATATAATGAAGGGAAAGTAATTGTAACAGGGAATTATTGTAAAAGGTAATGAGTATTGGGGCCGTAGTAGTTTCCTCTGATTTGAGCATATCTTGGAACTTTAAATTGCAACAGTAAATTTAACAAACTGGGATTTTCAGTTGGAGAAAAGACACGGTTTGTCCCACTAAACACCTTAGAGCAATAAGATGAAATCAGACATAAGCCACAAAGAGAAATAACAAGAATCTTTTGTTTTGTAGCCTAGGGAATACAGTATTACTTGCCTGTCAAGAAAGGAGAATGTGGAGAATGAGGCAAATCTAGCTGCCTTGGGGAAAACAATTCACATTAATATAGTCTGCTTGCATAACAGTGTTTCAAAGGAATTCAACTCTGGGTCCATATTCAGTTGTAGTATCTTCAACTTGTTAATGTTTCATTGCGGTATGTGTTTATGGTGACAGCAAACCTTTCAAACTATCCAGAAACGCCGTGCTTCCTTGCCATATTAAAAAATAATGGTGGTGTAGATTTTATGTATCTTAGTTTAGATTGCTGTTAAGAGCACCGCTCTGATGATACCCTTTTCAAGGTTTACAGAAAAGTGTAATAAAATATGTAAGTTACATTTCTACAAACTCAAGGCCCATCATATATTTATAAGTGTGAGATCTGAACAGTATCATGATAAATAAACTCTAATGGATATCTGCACCATCCACTCTAATGCAATTTGCCCGACAAAAGTGTTTGAAACAGAGCTCTATTTACTACAGGAGAAAAATATGGCAAGAGACAACATCATTGTACAAGATACAAAGGAAAAGAGAACACAGAAACAAGTTGGCTTGCTGATGGCTAGCTGTTCTTTCATAGAGCTGTACATTGATAGACCTGCAAAGCAGTTTCCCCCTTAAAATAATTTGTTATTGAGATGCTTGATAGAATGAACTAAATTTCAAACTGGCTGCTGCTGCTTCTTATAAGCCCATTGACAAGCTTTGCTACTCTTGATGCTACCCCATGTCTTACTTAATGTGGTGTTGCTAGTTATTTCTACCAAGTAGCAAAACTGTGAGGCACCACTGTCCACCTCTAGCCTAAATAATGTTCTACTGATTGATCTTTCATTGGTCCTGATATTGTTGCCGTTCTGATTGCTAATATAGACAGCATTTGTGGCATGACAAATGAAAACTACGGCAAATTGATGCTTTCAGTTTAAAAAAGAATTACCTATCAGGTCCTCACTTGCTCTTCCAAGCATAGTTTTCCTTATTTTTGCAACTATTAAACCTTGAGCAGAAAGCAACTGATACGGGTGAGGGACACTTAGTCAAATAGGAGTGGTCTATTAATCACTTTCTTGGAGCTGCATTTACTCCACAAATTAATAGGAAAGCCATCTGTCCGGAAGGGATGCAAACCCTGATGTCAGTGCAATCTGACCAGTGAGAGGCCTAAGAGAAACAAGAAGAGATAAGAAAGTCAGGAAAACATAGTGGAAAACAAGAGAAAGGAGAGGTCACATTAAATAATTAACAAGAGAAATTCACCCGAGAAAATAGGATGTATTGTTCTTCTAATCTAAAATCTCAGCCTGCAATAATAGCTTAAAATACTGGAGGTTTTCTCCCATCTTCCCATTTTTGGGATGCAGGAACTGGACAAGCCTTACAAACGACTTACAATTAGCATCAAAATTCATTTATCTTAAAAGCCTTTCTATATATGGTGGGGAGGGAGAAAAACATAGCAGATCATCTCACTTCTAACCTGTCCTGTTAAGTATGCAAGTCACGTGTCTTCCTGGCTCAGTCCAACTGGACATACATGTGTCTTCCTTGTGTTATGACTGGTTCTGCCCCTGGTCCCTGCTCTCTCATCTACTTCCCAAGTGGGTGTCTGTACTGTGGCAATGCTTTACAACAGGGGCCTTCAAAGTTGGCCCTTTTATGACTTGTGGACTTCAACTCCCAGAATTTCTCAGCCAGGCACGCTGGCTGAGGAAATCTGGGAGTTGAAGTCCACAAGTCATAAAAGGGCCAACTTTGAAGACCCCTGCTTTACAATGTCACCTTCATTGTCACGTGTCTTTCTGGCTTCATATTGCTTTCTCTCTTGGATAGATTCTGCACACTCCTCTCCGGAATTTTCAGCAGAATAACGAGCGAGCCATATACACGTGTCTGGCTTCCCACTACTTCCCACTGGTCTTGATAAAGCTCAGTGGTTTCTCATGGCCCTCCGTAATGGCAAAGCAGTAATCTGTTCCCTGCGAGAACATGCTAAAACAGCAGATCATTGGGAAAACCACTCGGGGCTGCACTTTTTACAACAGGGTCTTGTAGCAGATTGTCACCTTTGCATTACAATGAAACACCTGGGAAAGTGTCACCTTTAGCATCTTTAGGGCGGCCATCCACTAAGCTAGCGATAGAAGTAAGGATGGGCAATTGAAGGTTGTATGAACATCTCTGAAGGGAAGGAAGAGCCACAGAAAGCAGACTAATGATGCAAGATGGGCTGGACCAAGTTACAAATGCCAATGAAGCCATGATTTTGAAGTGGCTGGGTTAAAAATGGGGAGGAATGCATTTAACTGTGGTTTTCCAAAAGGGCAAGTAACTACTGCAATATTTGGCAATCACAGGCTGCAAAGTAAAGGTTGCAGGAGCCCCATATTATCCTGGATCTATGGACAGTCTGTTGGTGGGTCATCTATCCCTCCTATACATTATCAATTGTGGTGGCATATTTCCTGCACCAGGAGGTGGTTAGGCTACCTGATTCTTTTAGGCCCTATAATCCTTTTATGATTTGATGACAGCAGATGAAATCAATTGGTACTTATTTCATTCACAGTGAATGATGTCGGACCATTTTCCCTTATGCTGTGAATTGGAAGACATTCTTCATTTCCCTAGTAATGCTATCCATCTTGCTGAGTCCTCTTTGCTTTGTTGCAACTCTTCAGAAAGTTCAGAGTAATGTAATATCAATTAATGTTCCATTATTATAAAACGTTACCTGTCTCTTTAAAAGGTTTTCAGGGTCTTGTTTTCACTAGATCATTTTCCATCTCACCTCACCATCTCTCCCTCCTTCCCTCCCTCCCTCTCTCTCTCTCTCTCTCTCTCTCTCTGCTATGTACATTCAGCTGAAATGTTATACTGTTGATCAGTATTCCCTGATTTATACCTGCCTTGATAACTATGCTAAGGAAAGGAAGAATATACTGCGCTGAAACCAGAGGAAAAGGCAGATGCTACCAGAATCTGAACTGAAAGTTGGCTTTGGAGAAAGCTATAGTACTTTGTAATTCTAGAAATAGATTTACAAAAGATACAAATTACTACAGATAACAGAATTCTGGAAAAAGACCCAATTCGTGACCCCAACACATTTTTCCTTGATAATTTTGTCCAACAATAATATTTGAAGAAATAATGATGCCAGAGTTTCTTCGTCATCTAGCTATACATAGCAGGATCTCTCTTAGTTATAGCCAGTGGTTTCATATATACTGCTCAAAAAAAAATAAAGGGAACGCAAACTCCTTCAGTTCCATGTTAAAATGTTCCCTTTATTTTTTTGAGCAGTATATATTCAGAGAAAATTCTGGGAAAACGTACATAAAGCTGAAAGCTTGCAGACTACATGGGCATGATCATGGACCTTTATTTTGGACAATTTATGCAGAACTTACTTCTGTCATCGTGTGACTTAAGCATACCAATTCAGTCATTATGCATGAAAGCAACCTCACTACCACAGAGAGACACAGGAAAGCGGCTCATATCTGTTCTGGCCAAAAGACATCAAACTGACCTGTAGTCTCTACAGTGCAAAATAAATGGTCCCACAAAATAGAACAGAGGAGATGATGATAAGCATAGGTACAACCATGTATATTAACAAACCAAAATTTGTGCTGAATTTGTCTGGAAGGGGGGGGAGAGCTTGACTAAGCAAGAAATGAAGTAGATTAATCTTTTAATGGTTTATACAGTTATATAATCTGAATAAACAAAGTAGGAATAAAATATCCATAATTCATGCTGCCTTGTTAAATTTGTAATACTGGAGACAGTCACGGAGATCATGTGCATCTTTGATAAGAAGCAGTAACATTAAATTTATGTTAACGACTATATGAATTGCACATCAAAATATTTATTATTTATTTATCACATTTAGAAACCGCCAATCTCGCTCACAGAGCGACTCTGGAAATAGCAGGACAAGCCTAAATCATGTACGTCCCAACTCTGAAATTGTTTGCCAAATGCAAAGTGACCTTAACTCTAACCAATAGAAAGAAAACGTTTTTCTTTGTATGAATTGCGTTTTTGAGAGCAAAACAATAGTTTCACCATTTTGAAGGCACTTATTTGCATACACAGACCATTCAAGGACTTTATTCAATCAATCAATCTGTGGGTCACCATTCTCACAGAGTGACTCTGGGTAGTATACAATTAAAAACCATATAAATATTGTATTCTGGTAGGAGGCAAGATGTCATGCAAACAGCCAGACCCACACATCCAGAGTTCAAGCTAACTACTTTATTTTGTTCTGCCCATAATACAGGAATCTCCCCAGTCTGGGAACTCCCCTACTCTTGGGAACAATTAGATAAGGCTCCAAGGAATTCAAGGAGGGCTGTTTTTCTGGCCCTTTTACGTGCAGTGACTCCAGGCTAGCATTTTGTTCTTTGAAGTGGCCAACCGGATCCATTAGGGGTCTCACGAACAGGAGGTGGAATCACACCCTCTGCCATTGTTTTTCCTCTGCAAGAGACATTTAGAATGAGCTTGCAGCTGCCAACCCAGAGATAACATTCAGTCCCAAAATAAGTAGTTGGTGGGAGAATTGGCTTACATTAACTTATCAAGTTCCCTTTTAAAGTTATTGAAGTTCTTGTGGTAGTTAATTTCTCAGGTTAGTGACATGACTGATACGAGAAGTCCTTTCGTCTGTTTCCTCTAAATCTCCCATCAGCTTCCCTGAATGACCACAGTCCCACTTCTGTTGGAGAATAAAACAATTTTCTCCAGCAGACAGTCATCATGGACACAACACAGTACATTTGAAAAGCAAAAGAATGTTGAATGACAGTTGAATGATGGAATACAATCTCATAAACCTCTGGACAACCAAATCTAGAAAACTCAATGATCTAACTAAAAAAAGGACAAACCATAAGACAATGACATGGAAAGCTATTTGACCAGTCTTCTTACACTTCTCTGGATGCCCTAAAGCAGGGGTAGGCAACCTTGGCTCTTTTATGACTCGTGGACTTCAACTCCCAGAATTCCTGAGCTAGAATTCTGGGAGTTGAAGTCCACAAGTCATAAAAGAGCCAAGGTTGCCTACCCCTGCCCAAAAGTATACAAACCTGTCACCCCATCCAGTTTTATCACTGCTATGGACACTAACATACAATTTAGCCAAATATCTCACCAAGATATGTGGACATTTCATAGTTGGAAATGAATATTCCATCCATCACTTCTACAATGCATCAAGAAAACAAGATCTAACAACCGAGGAAGATAAAAATCACAGCTTCATTTAATATTACTGCATTCTTTAACATTCATCAATCCCAAAAGAGCAAAATTATTAATTGCAGCACTCATATAAACAACAGACAACACACATACACACAAGAGAAATACCTTTGAGGGACACAAAGTGGTAACAAAACAGTAACAAATTACTCTTACAGGACAGTCTCATCAGGAGAACAAAGAATGCAACCTGCAAAGCCAATTGTACTGTATATGACACACCAACCAAATACTTAACAACCCAGCAGCACACAAAATAAGCTGAGTGAGAATTCTGTTCAGACAACAGTGTTGTAACCCAGAACTCCAGTAGGCAGGAATTGGTAATCTACAACATTTCCAGTGCAATAGATACCCACTTGACAATTCTGTTTGAAAAAGGCTACATTAAGGCTGGGATGAGACTAATAAAATGCAATCAAAACATTCCTGGGAATTAAAGAACACGGTATGAGTTCCATTAGTTTTCCTACAATTTCATTTATATACATAGCAAGAGGAGAGTAGCAAATATCAAAATGATACAATGAGCCCTTGGGGTTTAAATCACAGAAATCATACCTGATTGCTCCTCTGTGTAAAAGAATCAGTTAACTTTCTTCTGATAAGTAGAAACTAAGATAGCGAAGAGCAAATTAGCAGAATATTTTATTCTGCTAGAATCTGCCAATTCATAAGATCAAATATTGCTTCCTTCACTTCATATATAAATGGGCACAGTCCATTCAGCTCTTCCACTTCACTGTGCTATATGCAGACCAGGATTTTGAAAACAAGAAGAAATGTACTACTGCAATGAAACATTCAGAAGCCAAAAATATACAAAATATATCAGTTGCAGGTGGGATGCTATATCAAGGTTTTCTATTGATTTACCATCACATCAATGCAAGATATTCTGGGATAGCAAGGACAAATTGAGGTAGGGTAACAATAAGTGAAGACAGAAGGGGGACCCCCAATTAAATCCACTAGACCCATCCCTGATTCCCTTCTTCTAGATAGCAATAGCAACAGCATTTAGGCTTATATACTGCCCCATAGCTCTTTATAGTACTCGCTGGGCAGTTTACAATGTAGAAGCGTTATTTGCATATTGCCCTTAACAATCTGGGCCCTCATTTTACCAACCTTAGAAGGATGGAAGGCTGAGTCAACCTTGAGCACCATCAGGATAGCACTCCAGGCTGTGGGCAGAATTTGCCTGCAATACTGCATTCTAATCACTGCATCTCCAGGGCTCTTTAAGATGCAGTGTGTTGGGTTCTTCCAGTTGAACTCAGAGATCTTTTATTTAAAAAGGATTTATCCCATTGTTGAGCCTCCAGTCAATCTGATTTCTTTCAATGGGTGTTGTGCTCTTCCCCATACTTAAGCTGTCACTCAACAACGTTGGTATATAACACTTTGCTGCCTTACTACTAATCCTTACGCTGCATCCGTTGCATCTATTCCCAGTTACAGCTCTGTGATTTCTAAATAGACGTCTAGAAAAATGTAGGTGTTAAAATTAGGGAGAAGGTGAAGTGAAAAGGAAAACAATCCCATCCCTTCACCCAAATAATGGGGAATGTATTAAGAGATGGACTTGTTTTCAGAACCACATTTTGAGTACTAGACTTCCAAAACTGCCTCATAATCAATCGACTTTGTTTGAAAAGAACAATAGTTGGTGATTTGGAGTCTTCTATTTGTTGTCTGAATCTTACTTCCAGTTGGCTGTGCTTGGTTCGTGGTTGAAGCCAATTTGGAGAAGAAACTTCCTTTTGAAATACAACTGACTCTGCTTAGCCTTAGGGGCTCATTGTGGCCTGCATACAATAGGCCATTTGACTGGGATGGATAGATGGTTTGGAAGGTGTTTCATTGTGCGGAGGGCTGACCTAAGACATCTTTCAATTCTACCCCACCCAGGTTCTGTGCTAAATGGAAAGGGGAGCCCCTCGTAAAATACCTACTTTATTTGTATTATCGACTTTTGATTTTAGCCAGGCTGAAAGACCTGCAGACAGTCCGATGAGTGAGAGATATGTGGATGCATATGCTGCCTCATCCCCTAGGCTCCAGTCTGCTTTCATGTTATGAAACATTTGTTAGCTTTCACTAAAACAGGGTGAATAATTAACAGGATTAAAAAGAAGATTGGTAACTCTAAATGAGTATTGGAGACAAGTCTCCACAAAATGAAGCCAGCATGTCACTGTTGCCATGAAGAATTTCCAAAGTCCCATGCTAGGTTCTGGGCTGACATCCTGCCTGGCAGATGGGGGCAAAGTACTTGTAGTAACTTCACAGGAGATACTTTGATTGCCATCCTAAATGCATTTCACTAGGGGATAGGCCCACATTAAACAAAATGGGAAGTATTCCTGAATAAAGCTGAATGAGATTATTTGGTTTGCCCTTAAAAACTACAATTTTTCATTGGAGAGCAGAATATGTACTGGCTTTAAAAAAAAAATCTATCCGATTAATAAAAAGCTCTTTGAAGGCTTGTTTCAACTTTCTTGCGGGATTTGCTCAATAAGGTCTGTCTCTAGAAGGCCACCAACTGCTGCTTGTTTCATTAAACTGCATAACTCACTTCCAAAATTCAGAGATAGGTTTAGATTCACTCTCCTTCCCCTCCACTTGTGGAGAATAGGACCAAATACTTGTGGAGACTAGAATCTAGAACAGCGGTTCTCAACCTATGGGTCGCGACCCCATTTGGGGTCGATCGACCATTTCACGGGGGTCGCCAAGCAAGGCTGTCCGCCATTTTTTTCCCCTTTTCCGGCGGGTGCCTTACCTCCCTTGGGCTGGGCCAGCTGGTGGTCGGCCTGCTCCGTCTCTGCCGCTTGCCAGCTACGCCTCGGCCGGCGCAGGGGGAGGAACCACACATGTGCAGTGCTCCCAGGCAGGGAAAGTCCTCGACTTACAACCGGTTGGGTAGTCCTCGACTTACGACCAGTTTAGTCCTCGACTTATGACCGGTTTAGTCCTCGACTTACGACCGGTTTAGTCCTCGACTTACGACTGGTTGGGGGTCGTGGCATTAAAAAGGTTGAGAACCACTGATCTAGAAGGCATTCTGATGGGGAGGGGGGGAAACTGCTGTATACCAGAAATAGATATCCTCCAGATAATTTGGACTGCACATCCCATAATCCTTTATTGTCATTAATCAGAAAGCTGCAGTTGTTTTTGGAGTCGAGCTTTAGCAATTGTTTACCACAGGTCTCCAAAGTCCATGACCCAGGCCTATAAATCAGATCACTGCAAGGTATAGGAAGAAGGGATATCAAAGAATAAAGCTGATGAACTCACACAGCAGAGTTGGTGCTGACCCTCCTACACCTGAGAGCCCTGAACAAACAGCGGCACCTCCAAGAATGTATTAATGTTTTCAATCTGCTCTTTCTTTAGGCCTGAATCCCATCAGCTCATATGAAGAGCTTTTCGGGAGGGCTTCTCATAGGAATCTATTATCCAGGCATTGCATTTCAGCTCCCTAATTCCATTTCCCCATTTTGCGATGCTTAGAACTCTGAAAACTTGCATTCGTGAATTTCAACAGCAAACTGCAACGAACTGAATAGCAATTTAAGAAGTGCCTATACATACCTTAGACATAAGATGTACCAAAAGGCTTTCCCTCAAAAGTCCTGCTTTACAATCTTATAAGGAAGTCATGTATCATTGTTCAATCGATGCAGGGCTATCCCCCCCTCCCAAAGTATGTGGCCCCGATACTAAAAAAAATGGCTAATCTTTGATTTATGGAACCCCAATGAATGAATACATAGAGAACAATGAGGAGTTGAGATGGTAGCACAGGGGTGTCAAACTCAATTTCATTGAGGGCCGTATCAACATTGCAGTTGTCCTTGGGGGGGGCCGGGTGGGTGTGCAGTTGCCCTTGGGGGGGCTGGGAGGGTGCAGCCTACTGGGTGGGCGTGGAGAGAGTGGGTGTGGCCTACTGGGTGGGCATGACCAGCTCTACATTGTTCGCGTCAATGGTGTCTGTGGGGGGCTGGGCAGGAGTGGGATAGATCTGAGGGTCTCTGGCAGAAGGGGGTGAGACCAGGGCAAGTGCCAAGGCATGGTCCACTGGAGGAGCCTCACTGTTCCTCTCAGGCCATGGGGGGGGCTGGATGGTGGTGCGGGCTGCCCGGAGCCCTGGGCAGCAGAGGTCAAATGCCCAGCCTGGCCCTCGAGCACCCGTGGCACCAAGCCCAGCCCCACTTCCCCAAGGGGACGCCCAGCTGCACTTACCTCCTTCTCAAGGCTGCTGCTGCTGTGCTTGCTCTCCTTAGCCAGGTTGTTCATGATGGGTACCAGGGCAAAGTCAGAGGGAGACTGAATGCGTTTCAGCATAGATGGCCACCACAAAATTGTACATTGGCTCCTAGCCAGCTGGCCTGGGCCAGGGCCAAGGCAGTGGGGGCCGTTCCCTCACTGTTTCCAGGATGGCTTCGCGGGCCACATGAAACCACTTCGCGGGCCGCATCCGGCCCCTGGGCCTTGTGTTTGACATGTCTGTGGTAGCAGAAGCAAGAGTAGGCCTTCACAAGAACATGCTCTTAGTCCATTGATAGAAACCATCTTTGGCTGCTTACACATTGGTTATTCAACACCTGAGATGGAATAGCATGTCACCCACTGCACTATTCTACATCCATTAGTGCCAACTAACTTATGGATGTAGAATAGGCTAACACAATTTCCTCCCATTCAACCTCCTTCAGTCTCAGTTTCCTGAAGTTCTGTCTAACAACAGGGCTGGCCTGAATTGTTGCAACCTATTTCTGTTCCATCAGAGATGCTTTCCCTAGAGTGCAAAGTGTGCTTGAAACAGCAGTGGGGATTCTTGTGTGCAAAATGGCTTTATATATATGGCCACAATAAAAGGAATTGTCTGTCTCCTGCCCTGCCCTTATGTCAGTTTTATTTTTCCAGAGACGTTTGCTAAATTAAATAATGCTGGATATGGCTACACAGATGGCTCTTTTAATACATTAAAAATTGCATCCAGTACCAGAGGTGTTTCAATAGATTCAGACTGTCTGTTTCCATCTGGTCTCCTCCCAATGATACATGTATTCAACCCAAGCACCACAATGCAACAGTTAATGCATTGTGTTCTGGACACTGCTGAACAGGAACCAGTAGATCCTACTGCAACCTTCCTTACTGGGCAGCCTCCAGAAGTATGGACTTGAATTCCCAAAGGTCTCACAAATGGCTAACCTGGTTGAGGAATTCTGGGAGCTGAAGTCCCAGTTGTGGGAGAAGAATGTCTAGAGCAAACATGTCAAACACAAGGCCCGGGGGCCGGATGCGGCCTGCTAAGTGGTTTCATGTGGCCCGCGAAGCCATCTTGGAAAAAGTGAGGGAACGGCCCCCGCTGCCTTGGCCCTGGCCCAAGCCAGCCTGGAGCCAATGTACAATTTTGTGGTGGCCATCTATCCTGAAATGCATTCAGTCTTAGCTCCAGAAGGTCGTCTGAAAACAGCGAGGAACCAGCTCCTGCTGCGTCAGCCCCGCCCCCTGGGTGCATGCTGGGGAGGTGTCACCCTTTGTGAGGAATGAAGAAATGCACCATTGCCTGGAAGTGGCCAGCAAATGGCCCTCGCCTACTTCACATATCCAGCTTGATGGGCTCTGCCCTGGTCCCACCCCTTTCTGCCAGAAACCCTCAGATCTGTCCCACTCCTGCCCAGGCCCCCACAGGCATCCTTGACGCGAATGATGTAGAGCTGGCCACGCCCACCCAGTAGGCCACACCCATTCCATCCACGCCCACCCAGTAGGCCATACCCACCCTGGCCACACCCACCCCCACCCCCAAGGACAACCACAATGCTGATGCAGCCCTCAATGAAATTGAGTTTGACACCCCTGGTCTAGAGATAGGATAACACTGTTATATATACAGTCCATGGCAATAGTATACAGTATTGGCTATTACATACTATATAATATTAAACACTTCTTCAACATGCTTACTCCAGTTAACTATTGACTCAATCAAACCTTCTTATTGGTAAGTTCTGGCATCATCACACAAAGCCAAAAATTACAATTCTGGCAACATACCTAACTTTGACCAAGAAATTCCTAGTATTGATTGAGTCCTTGTGCCAGGTAAATATGGGCAAGGTGTCAAGACATCATAGCCCCTTTCCCATGAAGGTAGCAAAAAGCTACCCCAGATCATTCAAGTCTGAAAATACTTTCTATAACAACAAAAGTTGTGTTTCAGCCACTCTCTCTTTCTCGGAGGAAAAGATATTTTTCACAACCATTTTGTTTAGGTGAGGTTAGTTTATCACAGTACATGACTGTCTGCTTAGAATTGTAGCCAACTCCCTTGAGTTTAGTTGAATGGTTTAGTTGAACCCTTTTTGGTATTCTCAGAATAGATTTATCCCCACACTGACACAGTTAAGCTGGTTGTGGGAAGAAGGCCAGGAAGTTGAATAAATTCCAACCATCCAGGTTAAAGAAAGAATCCTATGTCTCTTCCCTGATGAAATCGAACTGTTTTAAGTTCAAATAGGGAATAAGTTCAGTGTAATGACTAATGTTGCATTAAAACAGGAGAGACTGTGAGTTCTGATCCCCCCAAGCAGGAAAACCAGTTGGATGACTTTGGGCCAACCAGACCCTCTCAACCCAACCCACCTCTCAGGTTGGTGTTATGGGTCAAGTAAGAATAAATAAATAAAACAGAAACAGAAACAAAACATTGAAAGATAAAATCAAGAGTTATACAATATAAAGGCAGAGTATTGTTTGTTTGTTTGTTTGTTTAACAAAACAGTTTCCGTTATCCAGCAATCATCATTTTGTTCTTTGCCCCCTCAGGCAGATACCACCAACTTTGGTATACCTGAAAGCACTGAGTTTTGTCCACCTTTGAACAGAGTCCAGTGTTTCTCAACCTTGACAATTTTAAGGCATGTGGACTTCAACTCCCAGAATTCCACAGCCAGCAATGCTGGCTATGGAATTCTGGGAGTTGAAGTCCACATGCCTTAAAATTGTCAAGGTTGAGAAACACTGGAATAGACCTTTAGATTGATCCCAAACAGTTCTTCTTACAACCTCAGATGAAGATTTGATTCAGACTTGTTACCTCCTTCACAAGGTCTTCTCATTAACGATAATAAGCTTACTATAACTTTAGAGCAGGGGTCTTCAAACTTGGCCTTTATGACTTGTGGACTTCAACTCCCAGAATTCCTCAGTCATAAAAGGGCCAAGTTTGAAGACCCCTGCTTTAGAGTTTTGTATCCTTGGCCATTTTAAGATGTGTGGACTTCAACTCCCAGAATTCTCCAGCCAGCATGTTGGCTGTAGAATTCTTAGGATTGAAGTTCACACATCTTAAGATGGCTAAGTTTGAGAAACACAGCTGTAACTGAACTCTTAACTCTCTTTCCTCCCATCATCCTGTGGCCTGCATCTTATTTAACCTCTTTCTTCGTATTTACACAACATCTTCTATTGTTTACATAGGAAGCTAACCCGCTAAGGCTTGTGTGAAACTGGCCTACATCTGTGAGGAAGACTGCAATCATGAATTAACCCTTTAGGAGCTAGTCACTGCACTATATTATGTGAGAAACACATTGAAGCCTGATAAGGCAGAGGGAGGCATTTACGGTGGGTCAAAAAAACAAAAACATTATGGAAGATTTGGATGTTAAAGAAATGAATTTGATGTTGAATCTTATAACAGCTGCAAGATTATTGGTAGCCCAATTTTGGAAGGACTCTTTGCCTACTATAGAAGAATGGACGCTTAAAGTGTCAAATTTAGCAGAAATGGCTAAAATTTCCGCTTATTTGAAGGATCAATCACAAGAAAGATACATCTCGGTCTGGAGAAGATGGATAGATTATATTCAGAATAAATATGGGACTAAAAAGTTTCATTTGGGTTATGAGTAAATTTTAGAGTATTGTTATTATTAATAGTTTATTTTAATGGAATTTTTGTTAGTTTTAATTATATGATATTATTATTTTTAATATTAGTATTGTATTGTTTAATAATTAGGTTATGAATAGGTTTATTATTGTGTTTAATTCTAATTTGTTTAAATTTATGTTAAAGGGGAGTTAAAGCGCATTATGGACTTGGTTATTTTAATAGTTGGTTAATGTTAGGTAGATTTTGATTATTATATTTGTAACCCTGTGTTCAGCTCTGGGAAGTGGGGGAGGGGGAGGGAGGGGTTTTGGGGTGGGTATGGGGGTTTATACTGTAATTTCCATAAAACGTTTAATAAAAAAAACCAAAAAAACGCCCCACTGCCTTTGTCAGTAGAGCTGGTAGAGCCAAAAGGACCCAATCAAGAATCAGGGAGAGGTCACTGCTGCTTCTTGCTACTGTTTTTTCCTGCCTTGTTCCAGAAATTCCTCCAAATACTGGGCCAATAATGGCTCCCCCTCCTCTTCTTCCTCTCCTTTCCAGAAGAGGCCTTAACCTGGATTTTCTGGGGTTTGTAACTTAGCAGTATTTGGGGGGGCCGGATGTTAAATATCGTCGTTCCCAGTTTGGGGAGCTTTTTTTAAAATGTAAGATAAGGGTCATCTGGTATGGCTCCGTGGCCATGAAACCAACAAGGAGGTGTCAAGCTCTGATTCAGAGGAAGCTCTGCTTTAACCGTGATTGGAAGATCAAGGTCGGAGTCATTAGCGAGGAGAGCGGGAGGCCTAAGGAGGCCTCAACACGCTTTAGGCCGCGCTCCTTGCATCCAGAGCCAGGGAGCTTGCTTCTGGGTTCAGGCCCATTCTGAACGCTTGCCTCCCTCGTCCAAAGCAATCCGGATCAGTTACCCAAGGGAGGAACGGCTCACTCAGCCGAGAAGTCCTCGCTTGCCCCTTGCGGATCCTTATGAATTCTCGGCCCTGGCCTCGATCCGCAGGCACCCGCTGGCGAGGGCGGGGAGGGAATCGGCCCAGCTCCCGACCGCCCTTCCAGATCTCCCTCGCAGGCCCGGAGCGAACCACTTCCGCCAGGCCCCCCAGGCTTCGCCCTTAGCAAAAGCCCCGCGTTGGGTAAGGGCTTCTTCTCGGCTGCTCCTCATTGCCGATTCAGCCCAGGAAAAGCAGGCGGCTCCAGTTGGGCCGCCTCGAACCGGCAGGCTCCGAAACCCCGGCGTAGGCCTAGTCGCCGGACCACCTGTCCCCGAGTTCGCCGATCCGCTGCCATTCGGGATTTGGGATGGCTGAGAACGGCTGAGAATAATAAGCCTCCGTCCGCATTGTCTCCCTTAGTAGCCTCCGCCGATCTTGGGCCGAAGAAACGGGCCAGAAGGGCCAAGGCCGAAGCGGGAGAAGTTCAGTTGCAATAATAATTATGGTTACCCATCAATCTGGTCTTCTGAACTCCCTCCCTCCGTCCCAGCTTTGGGTCTTTCATATTCAACCCCACCACTATAAGGGGTTTACTTCTGAGGAGGCGTGAGGGAGCCTGCATATATCAGGAGTTTTCAAAACTCCGGAGACGAGAAGGCGTGATCAGACAAGTCTCTCCCCACGCCTTCTCAGTTTACCATTTCTTGGGCAGTTTCAACTTGGCCATGGAGACGCCCAAGTGCAGAGCACCGTCCCGCTATGGCAGTGGCACGTCTGGGGCGCAAGGGGGGCGGTTGTGTCCTGAAATATCTTCCTTCCTTCCCTCTCTCTCTCCCTTCCTTCCTTCCTTCCTTCCTTCCTTTTGGTTGCACCCGTTTTTTTCCTCTTCTCTCCCTCCCTTCCACCTCCACTTTCAAACCAGCCTCTCTCACACACACACTAACTGAAGAGCCGGGTAGAAAACTTCTCTGGTACAAATCAGCTTTAAAGGCCTATGTTTACCAGCCTGGAGAAAATGCTAAATAAATAAAACAGAAACAAAACATTGAAAGATAATATCAAGATCTCCCCCCCCTCTTAAAATACAACTCGATATAAATTATGTCTCATTTAAGGAATTAAACGAATTCCTTGGGTTTAAAGGAGTGTTAAAAACCGGAGTACAGCTAATAAGATTGTGTGTGTGTGTGTGTGTGTGTGTTGTGTTTATGCATGGGCCATTTGATATTCTAGGGTTTCTCCATAAAATATTTCCAAACGTTTTTAATGAAAGAGATGGAAAACTATGGCAATAAATTTCACCGGGTGGCAAGCAGAAAACAATTATTTACTCCCTGTGACCTGGTGAAGTCTACCAGCTCTCAAAAATTAATTCCCAGGTTTATTATTCATGGTAGCAAAAAATAGTACAAAAGAGCCGCACCGAAGGGGGGGAAAAAAGGTTGTATCAAAGTTATTAATTATAAAATATAATTAAAGTAAAAACGACCGAACGTCAACATATTAAACTTAAAAAGCTAATATTAAAATAGAGTTAATATTTAATAAGAGAGCCCAGCCTTGCAAGACGGCGTGTTGAGAAGTCTACAGAAGTTAACTGTGGGAAGGCGGGCGAGAGGAAAATCCCCCCCAAGAAAAATGTATTGTTTATATGATTATCAAAGACTCCGTGATATATTATCCATTTCGCCCAAATCATATAGATCTCTCTCTCTCTCTCTCTCTCTCTCTTTTTAAATATAGTAATAAAAACATACTAGCGCCTTTTAAAACCCACTATTACTTACCACCCCTTTTCATATTGTACTATCAGAGACACTTTGGAATTGGTTTAAAAGCCCATCATTCATTATTCAAAGCTCATCTTTGCATATTATTTTTTTTTTTTTCCTCCCTAGCTCCGAGTCTGCCAGGCTCCCTGTGAAATCGTTCGCAAAATTGATAACAGCAGACGCACCCGCAATAAAAAGATTGCCTTGGGCATCCGGGCTGCCATTATGCAGAGCGAGGCGCAATTTCCTCCGCACAAAGCCATGAAGCCTGCCCGACTCGGGGCCGGCGAGCTTGAGTTCTTGATTTACTTGGGCCTGGGCGGCTCTCCTCCCCCCCACCCCCCCACCCCAACTCTCCACCCCAACCCACCCCCGAACCCTCCGAGGAAAGTGCGGCTCCCGGCCTCGAGGGGCTCCTTCCAAAAAGGGGGGTCCGCTCCCGTCCCCGCCGCCCTCCCCCCCCCCGCGCGCATTTGGCCCTTGGCCGGAGCTGGGACTCCGGAGCCGCCTTTCCCGCGGAGCAGCTTGCTGGTCTCCTGGAAATCCAATTAGCTCCGCTCGGTAGGAAGCCCCAACTAATGCTCAGGCCGCCCCGGCGCGCCGCGAGAGCCAGCGGAGAGAATCCAATTAGCTCAGCCTCCCAGACGGCAGCCGCTTCCCAGAGGCGAGGCGAGGCGAGACGAGGCGAAGCAGGTCTGCCCGCGGGCGACCGAAGGGTTCGCCCAGCCGGCCTGCCCACCCGACGGAGAAGGCTTGGCAGCAGGGGAGACGAAGCCCACCCTGGGCAAGTGGGCGAGCTGGCGCCGGGCACGGGACGTGTTCCTTCCTCACGATCTTGGCTTTGCCCGGATGCTTCTCCCAGACAAATGGAGGCCCACTTACCCGGGGGCGCCCGTTCGGGTTTCCAGCTGTGTGTGTGCGCGGGCGAAGCGTTGCTTAGGCAGCCGTTACTGAACTCCAATTCCCAGCAACCCCACCCTAGAACGGCCAATGGTGAGCGAGGCTGGGAGTTGTGGTTCAGCAATATCTGGAGGGCCACAGTTCCCCCCCCCCGACACACACACACCCTGGCCCTTCTCTCTCTGTCGATCTCTGTTTCTGTCTCCTTTTCCTCTGTAGTTTCCTTATCTTGGTTTTGATACTGTACGCTCTTCCCGGCGGGGACCGGTAAATTTTTTTCTTCCGTTAAATACCTTGCATCGTTATCCGGAAATAATCATTCTCAAAATATAAGCAGATACGTAGTTTTCATAGATACGTATACACATACTGTACCCATATATTCGCTTTTTAGCTGAGATTAAAGGCTCCACCCCCCCCCCCACCCCCACTCCACCCTCTCGATGAGATCCCTAGTTTCAATGAGTCAACTCAAAGATGATCTGCAGGCGTTGGAGGTTTTTAATCGGGCAAAACGAGGAGCAGAACTACTCCCCCAGACGGAGCCTTTCTTAACCACACTTTCCCATCCCCATCCGTTGCTTTCTTTGCTTTTATTTCGCCTTCTTGTATAAAAACTCCGGACTGGACCTTAACGAAGACTGAACTCTTGTTTTCTCACTCAACAATGTCCAAACGTAGGGATTTCATTTGGGATTTCGGAGTATAGGGTGTCCCACCCTGCAGGGGGAAGAGAAATGCAAAACGCTGTCCGAGGTGCTGAACTACGGGGTGCCTCTGTGCCTGTCTGTCCGCCCTACCGGAGAGGCCCACGAAGTTGTTGTTTTTTCCCCTCTCATCCCCCCCCAACCTTTCTTCACACACATATGTTTCAGTTTATTGTATTTATACCCCGCCCTTCTCCTGGTGGACTCAGGGCGGCTTACAGCCAGTTAAAAAACAGAGCAATTGATACAAATATACCAAATTTAAAATAAATTAAAAGATATATTTAAATAGGCCTTTTCTTATTTTAAAAGTTGATTAAAATCCAATTTAAAATATCCCTAGGCCAGACCTGCCAGCTGAAACAGCCATGTCTTGAGGGCGCAGCGGAAGGAGGGGAGATCCCTCCCATATAAACACACAGAGCAAACAAATGGTATACACTGAAAAACAGGGAACGAGGGTGTTGGGGTGTGCCTGTGTACACGCGCACACGACGTGGAAAAACATCGGAAGCCAAAGGTGTCCCCACGTGCCCGCGCGCGTCTTGGCCCATCCTGGTTCAGGGATAGTTCGCTTCGATTCGGTCGCGTCCCTTCTGCAGAGCCCACCTCCCCGTCGCCCAGCTTTCCCACCGCGGCGAGGGCCTCTCCGAAAAAGCAGCCAAGCTCCAAGGGAAACGAGCTGGCTCTGGCCCAGATGCCGGTCTTTTTGCCTCCCTTTAATCGGATTAGCTGGGAAAGCAAGACCCGCCGCATTCCACCCACCCCGCTTCCTGACCGGACCTAAAGCGGGCAGCTCCACCGGCTTGCAGAGAGAGCAACCCGCAAATAGTCCGAGGCTGCTATTTCCCCCGGATCGGGCCGCCTTGTTCCTTTTGGCTGTCCCCACCCCACCCCGCCCCCCACGAAGGCCCGCTCGGCCCTTTGGCTGGTCCGAAAGGGGTGTGAGCAGAGAAAGACGGCGTCTCACGGAGGGCTGTGCTGGGAGATGCCGGAGCGTCGGGCCTGGTTAACCTTGGACGGGAGGCCACCAGGGAATCTCACGACTGTAGATTGCAATGGGCGGGGGAGGGGGGGACATCAGGGAAGAAAGCAGCGCAAAACCTTTTTTTGTAACGTACAAAGAAAACTGCCCGGTCGTGTCTGTGCAATCGAGTTTCTTTCTTTGGACGCCTATGAAAATCCGGAGAAAGATCAATCTGGTGCCTCGTTGTCATTGTCGTCGTTGTTTTAAAGGCAGGATTTTAAGTGGAAGCGCTTCCCCATCCTCCAGCCGTTTCGAAATGCCATTTCCTTGCCTGACAATTAAAGTCACCTCTCTTTTATTCCTTTTTTTTTTCCTCCATGCATGGTTGCCGTGTTGAAGAAGGGTGTGTTTTATATTGATCGGGTGTGTATGTTTCTGTCTCTGTGTTTAAAATATTGTTGAGTGAATAAATATATGAAATCAACAAACCAGGAGGCCTCTCTGTTCTTAATTATGGATTCTCGAAAGTTTTCCGCAAAAAAAATATATATATATATATACTTTAAAAAATGGTAGCCTCCTTCGGGAATTGATCGCAGGATCTAAATCGCCTTCAAGCCCTGCCCCTGCAAGAGGTAGGAAGCGCCCGGCCGCGCAGAGAAACGAAATCTCCGCTCGGGCTTCCCTTGCTTCGGGGACGAGGACTTGAGGATAGAAAAAGAGAAAGCAGAAAGGACACGATTTGCGAGTCAAAAATGAGGCGACCTGCCTCTCTGCTCCATCTCAAACTCGTCCTATCTAAGCCGGCCTCTTTTCAAAGAGAGAGGAGTGGCCGGGGTCTTCCCAAGCAACGCTCTCCTTTGCAGGCCCAAAGTGGCCACGGAGACCTTGAATTTCCTTCCGTGTTTATACCGGTGTGTGTGTGTGTGTGTGTGTGTGTGTGTGAAAAATCTCCGGAATCTGCCGCGGCCCCCACGACAAGTGAGCAGGAGGAAACCCTTCAGCGGCCCCACTTGCGCGCCCGTCTTGGGTCTGTTCAGAAAGCCAGAATGGGCCAAGAGAACCAGCACAAGCGGGTCGCCTGGCTGGTGGCAGCCTCAGTTCGGCTTCCAGGCGGGTCCCAAGATATGTTATTCGCTCGACCAGCTCATCGGGCAAGCTCAGGACTGAGGACCCCTTGATTTCAATCCCACATGCAAAAGATGGTATTAATAATAATGAGTTCTTTTCGGAAGAACAATTGTTTTCGATGTCATTCTCACATTATTTTTGATAGTCATAACAATTGTTCTTCTGAAAAGAACCAAACCGACTATCTTTTTCAATGTATAAATAAATAGACATATATATATATATTTAAAAATCCTAAATTAAAACGTCCTACCATTGGAAAAGTATGTTGCTGCTGGTTTTTTTTTAAAACAACAACCCAAATAGTCTTAAATATTAAGAAATGCATCTTAAGAGATGAAATGGATTGTTTTCCTTTTGAGCTCTACTGGAAAAATCGAATCAAACGGGAAGAAAAGGACTGGAGGAAGGGACGGAAGAAAGGAAGGACGAAGGCTCGCCCCCGTTGTACTGCAGCCTTTTCTGTGCAATAAACCCAATAAACTCCACAGGTCTGTTTGCATTTACTGTTGCCACTTAAATTATTCAGTGTGTTGCGGTAATTGAATCCTAAGCTTTAAAAACTAATATACTCCCTCCTTGTCACCGCTTTCTGAATCATGAAATCCGCCCTAACAGGTGCTGATCAAATACTATTACATTCTATTAAAAAGAAAATTCTATTCCCTGTTTTCATTTCCCTTTATAAAGGGGGAACTAAGTAAATGCATTTGAACGTTATTTAATTTTTAACGCTTTTAGTCCAATTTGGACGTTAGGGAGCGTCTCCAAACTCACAAAACCCGGGCAGCGTGGCAATAAATTGGGTTGACACAAATTAATCCAAAACGGAATCTCTTCTTAGGGTGCTCCCTTTTTTTCCCTCCCCCAGCTTTTGCAATCGAGGAGCTGACCCAAGCAAATGCCAGCTAGCCTCACCGAGGGAGAAGCGAACCTTTCTTTTGAAGGGGCAGAAAGAATTAGGAATAATGATAATAATAACAATAATAATAATAATAACAACAGAAAACCAGTACCCTGACGAGCGAGTCGGTTCAATGAAAGCAGATTAAAAATACAAGGCATCCAGGAAATGGCATGTTTGTTTTCTATGCAGGCCGATCTAAGCTACTCTAAGAGCAAGTATTTGGTATACATTTGGTATGTTTTTTGGGGGGGGGGGAATGGAAAGGGGCCAGACCTCTTCCCTGTTTCTTCAGGAAAACGATCACAATTGTTATAGACCGTTATAATTTGTTGGATACTTTGGGTATCTGCATACGTGCACCCGCACTTATGAACATCTGTCTATGTATGTTTTCCAGCACACCCTGTGTAACTTTAGAAAACCCTAATTCTAAAGTCAATTCCCATTATCAAATGCAATCTACGGTTGGAAACTAATACCCGCTTGCCAGGCCATCCCAGGCAGGTTTTCTGGGAAATTTCCAGCCCTGGAAAGTCATGTTAGGCTTTGTCGTTTTAAGACGGGCCAAAAAAACAACAACAGGAAAGCGCAAAGGATATTGTGTGTGTGTGTGTGTAGAAGAAGAAGGAGAAAGTTGGATTTCAAATCAGACTCTCGCTTTTTCATTCCAGCACCACCACCAGCAGGGAATATCTTCCAAGTGGAACTGGACAGTTCCAAAATCGGGTGGAGTGTCCCAAGGCATTTGCTTCAACTTGGTGCCTTCTGCCGGCCTTCCTTTCCGCACGATGTGTTTATAAACAAAGAATGCTAAGAGAGATTTAGGTGGATCCCCAATTAATCCCCCCCCCGCGGTGGGTGGCTCGGAGGGTGGGGGGGAGGCGAGTCTCAACATCACCAGCCTGGAATTCTGCTCAGCTCCCCTCTTGGTTAATGATTCTGGAGAGTGGAAGGGAGGGAGCAGCTCGCCTCGTAATTGTAAAGGTTTGTTCAATTTCATCTGGCTAATTTCGAAAGACAACCGTCGCAGATGCGCATTGCAATATCCGCCCCACATTAGCTTAGCTAATAAATTTGACCTATTGTGCGTTTGTTAAAATGATGTCACCATGGAACAGTCCCTAAGCTCTTATTCCAATGAATTAGGCCTTTATTGAAACCCGGGAGCCAATGGGAGGAGAGAGGCTTGTTTGTTGTGGCCAATGGCAGCTGTCGGAGAGAAATTAGAAGCAGAAACTCAAGGTTTGGTTCAAAAAAGATGACACAGAGCCTGTCGGGCTGGACCACTCTTGGCAAAGTTTCAGTGTGACATCTATACAAACCAGGACCTTACATGGATCTACTGTAAAAAGGAAGGGAGCGTTTTTATAGGGGAAATCTTGCCGGGGTTTTTTTTTTTTTTTTTCCTTTTCTCCCCTCTCCCCTCCCGGTTGAGCCAATATTTCTATTCACCAAGGATGGATCAGCCAACGAACACGCAGACACCGCATCAACACGAACCCATCAGCTTCGGGATTGATCAGATTTTAAATAGTTCTGATCAGGAGACCCCTTCCCAGCCCGCCCCCCGAGGACCAGACGGCGGCGGCGGCACCAATTACCTGGGCAGCCCCGTGAGCAGCAGAAGCAGCGCCCCGTACCCTTCCCTCCCCGGCGCCTTTGCTGGCATCGGGGCTCCCTTCGAAGACTCTGGATCTTACAGTGTGAACCTCAGCTTGGCTCCATCTGGCGTGATCCGGGTGCCAGCGCACAGACCCATCCCTGGGGCAGTGCCACCTCCAATTTCTAGCGCCATTCCAGCCATGCCAGCTGTACCCAGCCTTGGCAGCCTCAATTTCCCTTGGATGGAGAGTAGCAGGCGGTTCGTCAAAGACAGATTCACAGGTAAGCGGCGGCGGCGGCGGTGGCAACCGGGCTGGCGAGCGCTCTCAGGTAGAGACGGCCGGCCGGGGAGGTTGGGTCTCCTGAGCCGGGTGTGTGCGAGAAATTGGCTCGACTTCATTCTTTCTCCAGCGGAGAAAAGAGCGAACGGTTTTTAAAAATCCGAAATAATATAGGTGTGTGATGCTTCGGTAGGAAAATTGGCCCACCGGCCATCCTGCCGGCTTTCCTATTTTTTTTTTATTTTTTATTATTATTTTCTTTCCCCCCTGGCAGACCTGCTTAGCATACCCAGGCGTGAAAGTGTGATACGGGGTCTATTTGGGTGGTCCTGTTTCAGGACGGCAAAAGGGACGTCTTGAGTCCTTCCAGAGAGATCGCACGATCTTCCCTTCCCTCTCTCTCTCCCCCTCTTAAACCGAGGCGATCAAGGGAGAAAAACCTTAAATCTGGCCCTTCTCAGAAGAAGAAAACCTGGAGACGGCGGGTGACTTTAAATCGCAGCGTGGGGAGGTGCAAAGGAAGGCGAGTAAATAAATGGCTGTGTCTAATCCGATTACGGCGTTAGTGCGAGAGATGGAAGAGGACGATAAAGAGAACAAAAGAAATTTACGGAGGTTTAAGTGCTTCCAATGAAAACGGGATTAAGCCAATTAGGGCGAGGCAAGCAGAGGGTTAAGCGGCTAAGGTTAGTTTCACTTTGCAAAAGCGGCTAAGCAAACGCCAAGTTGCGAGCGTGCTGTGTCACTTCAACACAATTTATATTTGCGGGTAAAAAAAGGGAGAGACGTTTTCAGCGGGTGCCTAAAAGTTACTATCGGTAACTTTCACGGTGTGTATTTTTTGTTTCCCCAAGAAGAAAATAGACGGGAAATCCCTAAATACTTATTTATGATTATTACTCAGAAGAAACGTGTACAGTAGCTGGGATAGATTTGTAGACAAATTGTTTACAATTGTTTACAATTTACAAATTGTTTGTTTAGAATTACCGGGTCGGTTTTTTCGCTGCAGGGCCAACTGTTTTCTTTCCTCGGCAATGTACTTTACATTCCGAGGGGTGCGACCCCAGAAAACAAACGAAACCAGAACAAAGCAGGCAAAGGGCGACGAGGTGGCCTCCTTTCCCCCTTCCGGAGGCCGGTGAGGGTCACTTTTCCGTCTCCAGGTGGCCCCCTCGGCCTTTTTCCTATTGCCCCAAACTCGACGTTTGGCTTTGCCCCTTTGAGCTAGAGATCACCGCTCCTTTTATTTTTCTTCCCAAAACGGATTTCTTTTTCTTTTCATATTCCCCCCCTCCCGGTTCTTCTGCGGCACAGCCTCCAGGATTAGACCCCCCCCCCCACGCACACCTTCTTCCATATTGTAGGTTTTTAATCGATCCGGAATTGCTTCGCTTCCCTCCCCACAGCAACGCCAGCAGGGGCTGACACCAGGGGCGGGACGAGCCCCCCCCCTTGCGCCCCCCCGCGCCCAGCGCCCGAGCACATGGGGCCGGTGAGGGCGGGCGGGGGGAGGACCGTCACCTGCCCCCAAGCATAGAGTTGCCAGGTCTGTTTCCAAAAAATAGCGGACAAGCCGGGGGGGGGGGGTTAAGTAGTAAAAAAAAGTAGACTGTACAGCTTTAGATTACGTACCATTTCATCCTAAAGCTTTTGAATAAAAAAAAATGTCCACTATTTTGTGAAAAAAAAAATAGTGAACATAATGTGAAAAAAGTGGACTGTCCGCTCAAATAGTGGACACCTGGCAACACTACCCAAACATCCAGCCCCCCCCAGCCCAGCCCAAGACTCTGGCCGGGGGCGCTGAGGTCTGTGGGGCTTTCCCAGAGGCTGCTCCGGGTCCAGGCCTCGCCAGGAGAAAGCAGCCAGCGACCCCGCCGCCCCAGAGGCTACACAGGGGTTAAGGGGTCCGCTTAGCCCCCCCCACCCCACAACCCGGCCCCCGTCGGCTCTCGGCTCCCTTGGCTGACTGGCTCCCGCTTTCTGTCGCAGCGGCGGCGGCGCTCACGCCCTTCACGGTGACGCGGAGGATCGGGCACCCCTACCAGAACCGCACTCCGCCCAAGCGCAAGAAGCCGCGCACCTCCTTCTCGCGGGTGCAGATCTGCGAGCTGGAAAAGCGTTTCCACCGGCAGAAGTACCTGGCCTCGGCCGAGAGGGCGGCGCTCGCCAAGTCGCTCAAGATGACCGACGCCCAAGTCAAGACCTGGTTTCAGAACCGCAGGACCAAGTGGCGGTGAGTTCCGCGGACGCGCGGCTGGGTCTGGGGTCTGGGGTCTGGGGGAGGGAGAGGTCTACCGGGCGGGGGTCGCCGAGCAGGGGAAGCGGGTCGGGCTTGGTCGGGGTTCCTCCTCCTTTCCCCTCCCTTCGCAATCCTTGCAGGGCGCCGTGTAGGCGCGAAACAAGGCCCGCCACCTTTGGTGAACTCTTTAGGCCTGGCCCAGTGTGTCCACTCTTTAGGCCAACCCGCTTGGGAACCGGGATTTGCCTCCTCCTCCTCTTCCTCCTCCTCTCTTCTTCTTCCTCCTCCTCCTCCTCTCTTCCTCCTCCTCTCTTCCTCCTCCTCCCCACCTCCCCCTCTTTGCATTGGACCCTCGGAGCCCAGTGGCCTAAAACCCGGCTTGGCCGGAAGGAGGCCTGGCAGACGCCGAGCAAAGGACCGCTTCGGTACAACGACCGCTAAAACAACGACCGCTTGGGGTCTTTTGGGGCTAGAGGCGGACGATCCCAGGCAACCGCGAGAACTTCAATGTAAACCACATTCACACAAACCATGGCTTCCCGCGCCGAGTCCGCGAGTCACGGGCAAATTCTCTTAGGGCACCCTCAAGCCAGGTGCCCGGAATCCCCCAGGCCCGTCCCGCCACCTTCTTTCCTCCCTGGGGTGTTGAAGAAGTCTTTAAAAGAAAAGCGCCCCGGGAAGAGGCTTCTGGAAACGGGGGCCAGGCTGAGCCAAGAACGGGCGCGGGCGTTTGCGGGCCCAGATGCGGGTTGGCCCCGTCTGCGGGCCCAAGAGGCGCAGAGGGACAGGGGGGGGCGGGCGGCGAAAGCCCGTTTGCCTTTCGACCGAGGCTCCCATGGATAAACCGGCTCCTCAAGCGCAGGGCGTTTAATGCCAGGTTGCCCTCCTTGGTTAGTGTTGGTTTTTCAAGGCTTGGAGAGGCTCGGAAGGGGAAAGTTAAAGCAGGACGAGCGAGAAGGCGGCGTTCACACGCGACGCTCAGTGCACTTATTGAATCTGACCCGTGCAATTTCACTGTAGGAAAGTTATCCAGTGTTAAACCACCGACCGAGCTTGGCAAACGGGGCAGATGCGGTAGCGGGGTCCGGAGCCGCTTCGGTGGAGCGCGCAGCGTCGAGGCTTAAAACGGAGATCAGCGAGCCTAGCCGACGCCGAATTTGCAACTCCCGGCTGAGAACGGACCTTCCCTAACGTTTAGCGGGCCTCTCCTGAACCTTGAGGCAGAACTAGAGCTGCCGTTGTCCGGTTTTTATGGGCCCGGAGGCCTGGCCGCCGTGGGGGCGCTGGGAGGCTGGGGGTCCCGAGGCCCGCGCGTCCCGTGGAAAGCGGGGGAAAGGACTTGGCTGGCTCCCCTGCCAAGCCGGGACCAGCTCCGGCTTCTGGCAGGGCCTGTCCCCGAATGTCTTCCTGACTTGATCCGGCTCCCTCGGTTCTCCTCCGCGGCCTCCAGCGAGCGTGGATCTGAAAACGCAGAAGCCGCGCGAATGACACGCGTGGCGAGGGGAGCGGCGTTCCTGTCCACCCACCGTTTTTTCCAACCCGTTTCCTCCAAAGGCAAAGGAGGGGGAGGCATGGCTGGCCCCCGACCCGACCCAGCGTTGCCAATTCCCAGATGGCCGATCCCCCAGCTTGACGATGTTAATAATAATAATAATAACATCCTGCGATGTTATTATTGAACACCATTAAACAACAAACACCTGCCTACCTGGGGTTATCGGGAAAGGACTCGCTGGGTGGATAAAAATGCCAAGCCCGGTTTAAATATCAGTCTTGACTGCGCGACGGACCGTTGTAACCATTCAAATAAATGTAATTTATCTGCCGCCCGACTCGCATCGATTTTGGCCCAGCGACTTCCCCAAACCCATGAAAATGTTAGAGCGATGTCTTCGGCGATTGTTCCTCGGCTGGAAGGTGCCGGTGCCGGAATGGAGTCGAACAATACCTTTTCCCGAGGTTTCGGCAAGTCCAGTCCCAGGCGAAACCCGCGGGATTCACGATTTCGCGGCCTTTGACTTCGTGGGCTCAGATCTCCAAAAGTGTTTTCTCCAGAGCAAGAGGGCCCCCCCCCGTCTACAGGGAGTGGGGGTGGTGGTCTGGATCCATTCCCCCCCCCCCAATGGCTCTTTTGCCGAGTCTGCTGCGGGGTCTCCGCAAATAGCAAGTCCCCGGTCCAGTTGCAAAGCCGCCGCCGCCGTTTCTGTTTCTATTTCTGTTTTGTTTTGTAACTACCGTACGGGACCGTCAGCTAAATAGGCTGACAGGGAAAATCCTCTCCATCTTTCGTCTGAAATCTCGGGTGAAGTTAAAACCCAAGACGCCAAAGAAGGATAAAACGGGCGCGTGCGAATTGTTGTTGTATAAATTGTATTACAATACTAATAATACAATATTGTCACTCTCCCCTTATGCTAATATTTCCTTTCCTAATAAAGTAAATGCTAACGCTGTTAAGCCCTACTTAATGCGGTTTGCGATATACTTAACGCCTCGTTTCTTTCGGTGCCTGTTTTAATTGAACTACCCCAAATTCCCAGGCCCAATTCTCCGGACAAAGTCCGGGAGGCCCGAGGCCTGAAGGGCCCTGAGCCACTGAGGCTTTGCGGGGACGGCCCCGGGGGGGGGTGTCTTTCCACTCAGAACCTGCTGGCCGGATCCCAGCTGTTAAAATCCACTTCGCGGGGTTTCCACAGAATCTACTTCTTAGCTTCCGGAGTTTTTCTTTGTTTTTCTTTTCCAATATTTTTTTTTTTTTTGCTTTTTCCTCCACCTGCTGTATGTGTATGCTGGGTTTTTGTTTTTTTTAATTTTTCCCTGTTCTGAACTTGTTTGTCTTCTTGCAGACGTTGCATTACCAGACTAGGGAACGCCATCAGTGCTCTCCCCTGAGCAGTGGGGTTTATAGTGGCTGCTTATACGTAGAGGTTTGCCCTGCCAAGCTTCGCGGCAGGATATTCTCTGATATCCGCGCCCGTGAGGCGTGCGTGTGTGCATTTTATTCGATTTATAAAGCTGTTTATTCGCAATGCGTTTGTGGGCCCATATCGGTTTCACCAACTTGCAGAATCCGAGGCCCATTTTAGTTCTCCTTAAGCAGTTGGCAGGCTTCAGGCTCGGAAGTATAGCGATGATGGGTGTTCCGTGCGTGTATCTGTAGTGCCAGGAAAAGGGCCCTTCGCTCAGAAAAAGTGCAAGGCGCTCCAAGATGGAAGGCCGGAGCGGGAAAGGAAGAAGGCGCAAATCAGGCGGGCCTTCCTCCCACCGCCGTCGGAACTCGACCCGAAAAATGGGCGTTAGCAGCCAGGGCCCAAATGATCCTACTTGCCAGGGGAGAATTAATGACAGGGACTCGTTTATGACTTTTTAGAAATAGGGGAGAAGCATTCAGATAACTCTTGGTTCCCGCATCGTTTGTCAGCAACCGTTCTCACGACCGGTCAAACCCTCTTTGCGAGTCTCCGTTCAGGTTTCAGAAAGTTAACGGGGGGGAAAATGGTCGATCGCTTGCTGGTTGAGAATCGGAAGGAAAAAAAAAGTGTTCTCTCTGGAAAACCAGTTTGCCCGTCTCCCACTTTCGGTGGTTCTCTCTTCTGCGTAACCCTTGTTTGATTTTGGTCCAGCTTCTGGTCTACCTTTGGAAAAATCTGCTTTGCCCTCTGGTTTAATTTTTGGCAGAGGTAGGCATTTTTTTTTTTAGGCGAATTCGGCCAGGCTGGCGCAACGGTGTGGAGGAGGCTAAGAACGGAGGGAAAGCGGATCGGGGGGCTGCGAGTCGCCAGGGAGCCCCGAAGTCCCTTTGCCCCCCCCTCCTCCTCCTCGCCCAGCGCGAACAGCAACTGTGCCTAGCAAAGGGAGCAGCCCATCTCCAAGTAAATATACACGCTCGCTCGTCTTGCATGACCCCGATCCTCAAATCGCTTGTTTGTCTCTGATGGCAGAAAAATGGTTTTTGTATTATTATTATCATCATTATTATTATTATTATTATTATTATTATTATTATTATTATTATTATTATTATTATTATTATTATTATTATTATTATTTATTATTATTATTATTATTATTTATTATTATTTATTATTATTATTATCATTATCATCATTATTATTATTATTTTAATAATAATAATAATAATAATAATAATAGTAATAATAATAATAATTATTAGTAGTAGTAGTAATAGTAATAGTAGTAATAGTAGTAATATCTCGCCTTTCTGAGCCCTGTGAGGAAACAAGGCGAATACGATGCAGCAAGCATTCCCATAAAATTCCCATAAATTTCCAGCTCCTATGTGCAGTCCCAGTCTTCGTTGTTTTGATCCGGGACGGAACTTTGCTCGGAGCTGACAGCCGGTTCTCGGGGGTGGGGGGGGGGAAACAGGAGGCTTTTAACGCTGGATTCGAAAACCACGTTTTTGCCTTCATTTTCCTATGTATTTATGTACGCACACAAACAAACAAACGCACCCAGCCCTTTTAGGGCTTAAGTGTGCGTCGCACGACGTACAACAACAATTAAAACGGGATCAAATGAAAAAAGGGATCGAAGAAAGCAATTGCCTTTCCCTGCCCCCCCCCTCCTAATCAATCCTCTTGATTGCATTCTCTGATTTTAAAACCCTACGCCATTTGTCTGGGGCGCCGTGCCTCAGTTTCCCCTCCCGGAATTTCCCTGGGAAATATTCTGGAAAAGGGGGGCACTTCCGAGGTGCAGAAATCTGGGGAATCCAGACTCTGCTATATATATATTTTTTTTTAAGTGGGGGGAAAGAAGAGCGTTAGGTTTTGATTTCCATTTTTTTTCGGCGGGGAGGGGGAGGAGGACAAGATCGGCTTGGGAGGGAGGGTCAACGCACCAACCACGAAACCTCACAAAGGCGAACGACCACGTCGTTTTTGTTCCCCGGCCTTTCGGGAAAGGGAGAAAAAAGCGGATGATCTCCGCAGCCGCTTCTCGGTCGCTTCTGCAGCGGAAGAGCCCTTGGTCACTTTTGAAGTTTTTATGGGCCAGGAATAAAATGCTCCCTATTTCGGAAAGAGAAAGAGAGAGAAAAAAATCGGGGTTCGCACATAATAGGTAACCGAACCTGGGTTTATTAAAACCTCTTTTGTTTATTCAGCTTAGTTTATTCAGTGCCCTTCTTTCGCACGACACACTGATCCATAAAATACCTAAATTCTCCGGGCTGGTTTGATACAACCGCAGCCGAAGCCAACAAACCGCTCCTGACAATGCTGAACCGGGCGCGGTGCTTTCATCAACCATAATCGCCTTGAAGTATAAATCCTCGCCTAGGCCTGATTGGCATAAAATGCAAAAAAAAAAAAAAAGTAAATCCGGGCTGTCTTTCCAACCGTGCGAAAACGATCCAATCATCGCCCCCACCACCAGGCGGAGCTCCCTACGAGGGTCCCTGCGGCTGTGTACCCCTTTTTCGAGGATTCCGTCCCACTGACCTAATGAGAAGTCCTCGACCCCCTCCCGGTCGCCACGGTAGCCTTCCCCCCCCCCGCCTCGGGAATTGGTGTTTGTGCGTGTGAGTGTGCATGTGTAACTTTCTCCATCTACCCATCTTGAGTTTTCCCCTTCTTCAGCTAGCCCCCTCCTCCTCCTCTTCCTCCTTCTCTTCCTCCTTCTCTTCCTCTTTCTCTTCCTCCTCTTCCTCTTTCTCTTCCTCCTCTCCTCCTCCTCCTCCTCTCTTTCTCCTCCTCTCTTCCTCCTCTGCGATTTCGACTGACCCCTTGGAACTTCCTCAGACCCTCCTCCCTATTCTGGGTCCCACCGCTGGCTGGGCCCTTTGATCTGATGGGTGCTGGGGGCGGAACGGGGGGGAGGCCGCCAGTTGGAGACCGGGGCCAGGGAGGAAGGGAGGGAGGCAGGGCTGGAGGGCGCGGGGCCTCCGGGGCGGGAGAGCCTGACCCCTGTGCTTGGCGTCCGCAGGAGGCAGACGGCGGAGGAGCGGGAAGCCGAGCGGCAACAGGCGAGCCGGCTGATGTTGCAGCTCCAGCACGACGCCTTCCAGAAGTCGCTCAACGAGTCGATCCAGCCCGACCCGCTTTGCCTGCACAACTCCTCGCTCTTCGCCCTCCAGAACCTCCAGCCTTGGGAAGACGAGAGCGCCAAGATCCCCCCCGTCACTTCCTTGGTGTAAAGAGGGTCGTCCGGGCGGATGGGCCCCCCGGGGAGGAGAGACAGGCGGCCCGGCCTCCGCCTCTCCCTGCATGACCCGAACCGCAACGGAACGTGTGAACGGGGGCGCCTCGAGGAAGGAGGAGGCCGCAAGCCACGCCACGTCTCTCACACACGCGCGTCGTCTCGCTGCCCGGCCGGGCCCGGACCTGGGCGGAGCCGTCCCCGACGCGGCTGCCAGGATTGCCGGGCGTGGGGGCGCTTCTCTCGGCCCGGGGCCTCCGCCCTCCGGCACTTTGGACGGAGCCCGGCCGCTGCGCTTCTTCCAGCTCCAGGCTTCCCCGACGGCCGGAGCGAACTTCTCCAAGGTTGGTGAAGGAAGGGAGCCGAGAGCGCCGCTTTACGCCCGACACCCTCCCGTCGAGAAACTACTTGGCCGTCGGACCTTTGCCCCGGGCTGGGGAGGAGGCTTTGGGCTGCTCGAGAAGAGGAAAGCGGAGACGCCTCGCTTCTTCTCTTCCTCCAGTTTGCTGGGGACGGGAGGTTAAATGTGGGAGGGGGGGGAGACTTCCCTACGGAGGATTTTGGGGGTGCCCCCGCCTCGCCTCGCCTGCCAGTCCTGTCGCTTATGGTCCGTTTGGGGGGGAAAACCAAGAAGGAATAGAGAGTCACCTTTTTAAAATTATTATTGTTATTATTATTTGTAAGAAATGTTAATAGTTTAATTTATTTATCCACCAAGATGCCCGAGCACTGTTAATATGGAGGCAGGGGGGAGAGAAAGACTGGATCTTGGTTATTTATATGGAGGCCAGAACAAACAGGAAAAGGAAGTGCGTGCGCGCGTGAGTGCTCTGTGTGTGTGTGTGTATGGCGCGCGCGTGCGCGTGCGTGCTTGCGTGTGGGGGGGGCACTTTTTTTGGCCAAGGCTGGCCTTTACCTTGGATGGTCAATCGTCTGGCTATCCTGCCCTCTAGAAATCATTCTGCAAAGGAATATAATATATATATATATTTATTACATTAAGGACAACCCTACTGCAGTGAAAAAGCAAGCCACCCCCAGCTGTCCCCCAGGCAAACCCTGTCAGTAATTTATTCAACATGGTAATAAGGGCTCCCCTTTCAAAGAAACCCCAGCCTTTCTCTCTGGCAGGAAAATGAACATTAATATGGAGTGGGGTGGTTGAGGGGGATGAAAGAGGGGAAGGAAGGAAGGAGGAAAGGGAAGAAGGAAGGAAGGAAAGGGAAAAAGGAAGGAAAAAAGGAAGGGAAGGGGGAAAAAAAGAAAAGAAAATTGGTTTTAAAAGTATCCTTGGCATGCTACAATGCCCACCGTCCCAAACCTATTACAAAGAAAGCGCCTTATGTTTCATAATACTACTAATAATTATACTGATAATTAAAATAAATACTAAGGAAAGTTGGGGTTGATCCAGACCATGTATAATACTTTGTACTTGCTGAAATGTGTAAATAAATGTTTTCTTTAAAAATGTTCCTGGTCTGAGCTGTTATGAATAAAGACCTGAGGAAGCTACATCTGAGGGCCTCCCATAGGTTTTGGACTTGGACTCCCATCATCCTCAGCCACCATGGCAAATAGCAAAGGACTATGGTAGG
The DNA here is from genome assembly GCF_001527695.2 of Protobothrops mucrosquamatus. NCBI lineage: Eukaryota > Metazoa > Chordata > Lepidosauria > Squamata > Viperidae > Protobothrops > Protobothrops mucrosquamatus. Next base: position 482,528 of record NW_015386723.1, read on the forward strand.
TGCTGGACCAAAATGTTTGGAGTACAGCCACTTCCCTTTCTTGCCAACCAGGGTCACTTTTTACCTTTGGTGGTGATGGTTCCAGGTAATGGTAGCTGGATTCATCAATGCATAGAACACCTATCCTTGATTCTGCTGCAATTGGCAGCCACTATCCAGGTATGGTGGCAAGAGCTTTTTCTACCACCTTCTACATGGTGTGTGCTTAGAGCAGGGGTCTTCAAACTTGGCCCTTTTATGACTTGTGGACTCAACTCCCAGAATTCCTCAGCCAGCGTGCCTGGCTGAGGAATTCTGGGAGTTGAAGTCCACAAGTCATAAAAGAGCCAAGTTTGAAGACTCCTGGCTTAGAGTGAACCTGGGACCTTACACATGCTATGGTCTCTATGTCTCAAGATTCCATTTGGTCATTCAGTCTACTCGATCAATCAAACAGCCTGGGGAGCCTTTCTCATATTCTGTCAGCCTCTGGTGTCATTTTCCTAACTTCCCCATAGTGTTGGTGTTGAGTGTGGAGATACGCTGAAGGCTGAACAAAGAGGACTTGTATTTTGAAGGTGAGCTATGGGTGCTGTAGTAGAGTCCCAGGCAAAATAACATCAGAAGAAACTGATGGGATGTTCCATTCCCATTGTGTCATCTGGACCTTCTACTGTAGAATCGCTGAATGAAAAGGGCCTTCATTTTCTACCCAATAATCTTGCTTGCGGCAACCAACAATCTTAGTATTATTGGGAAATGACTTAACAGCTGAGAATGGGCGAATGTTCATTTTTACAGCCCTTGAAGGGTCCCATGAAGCTCAATGTAGCTCTGGCTTCACAGCATCCCAGAATGATTGTACACCTCTGTTTGTAGGTCCCGATTAGTGCTTCTCTTCTGGTTTCTTAGCAGTGAGGTCCACATATTCAATTTGTCATATGACCAGAGCCCAAATCTTCTCTTCTTGAAAGGTGTAAGAGCCCTCCTTTTTCTCTCTCCAACAGATGGACTATCATGCCTGAGGCAGTGAAATACAAGAACACTTGCCTCTTTTTTTAAAAAAAAAAAAAGCAGAAAGAAAGAAACAGTCTATGGATAAATTATTAATTCAGAAGACAGGAAAAGAGGACGCACCAAATTAAGACTGGACTCTTTGTCTTCGCCTAATGACTGCTCTGTCTCTGGAGTTCATTCTTCAGCCCACAAGTAGGGGCATCACATGACTGAATGCCCCTTTTAAGTGTTTAAAGAACAAGCTTGTCCTGGAGAAGACTTGGCTGTGGTTTTTGCCTTTTCCCTTAATTTGACTTCTCCAAAGGGCTCCAACAGGCCCAGCAGCAATCCTGGGGCTGCTGGGGCTGCGTACGGGGGGGGGGGGATGGAGGAAAGTGAGAAAGCTGACTTCAGCCAGGCTATAATGGTATCTGGGAAAGACTTTGGGAGACTTTTCAGGCTGTGAAAGGGAAGGCAGGAGATCTGCACTTTCAGACTTGCAAGAATCTATTGTGGTAGCCTTAAAATAAAGTAGAGTTAGCTCATCTGGTCAGGTTTTCTATCTGGTTTGCCCGGGACAGAGGTCTTCAAACTAGGCCCTTTTATGACCCATGGACTTCAACTCCCAGAATTCCTCAGCCAGCAAGGCTGGCTGAGGAATTCTGGGAGTTGAAGTCCATGAGTCATAAAAGGGCCGAGTTTGAAGACCCCTGGCCTGGGAAGTCTGACACACGCTGGACTATCAAGCCGGCATCTTGAGCCTTGGCTGGAGATGATGGTAGTGGAAGTCCAATGCAATACGAGGGATCGGCTTGATGGTATTGGCCCATCAGTAGTAGGGGAGGAAGAAGAACAGAGGGGGGGGGAGAAGCCTCCTGGCATATTAGATAAAGGGAATTAGATAAAAGAAGGGACATATTTGAGGGGCTACTCCAAGAACATTTATTTTTGTGCCCTGAAGGAGATGACTCCTGGGACACCCTGGGCTTCTTTTCTTGGTGGCTAAAGCCCTGTGGTGCTGATTTCCGCCTAAGCCAGTGGTGGCGAACCTTTTAGAGACCGAGTGCCCCAAAACCAACCCCCGTCCCCGCTCCACCTCCCGCCCTGCCTGCTCCGCCCTCCCACCCCGCCTGCCCAGCCACGCACCGCCTCCATGGCCCTCTGATCGCCCAGGCAACCCTGCAATGCCATGGCAGCCACACCCTCCGTCCACACCCCGCAGCATCATCTGCACGCTATGGGGCGCGAGGGTGGAGTCTTGTCCCTGCTGCCCGGCTATGTACTTTGCTGCACTGCTCTCTGCGGGCTGTGCCTGGGGCCGACTCTCCTCCAGGGGGGCTGCTGGTGAGGAGGGAGCTGCGGGGGGAGGCAGGGCTGGAGTGACGGCACGCGTACCCACAGAGAGGGCTCCGAGTGCCGCCTCTGGCACACGTGCCATAGGTTCGCCACCACTGGCCTAGGCTTCTCTGTGTGGGGAGAAAGAAGAAATAAATTCCCCTGAACCTTCTTCCACTTCTCTGAAAAGGCTGAGTAACTCTTGCATCCAGTCTGCAAGTTTAATTTCTACAGGTGTGGGATTGCCAGCTGGTCGCTCCTTGGCCCGGACTACAAACTCCAGTGTGTCCAATTCATTTTCTGTCTATGGCGGGCATAACAGCTCCCCCTTCTCACTAAGCTTCACTCATCTGTTCACCTATCCAGCTGCTAATGCACAAGAGACAGAAGGAAAAGGCATTTAATTTCTACTACCTGCCCACCCCCACACTACTTTCTCCCCAGCTCCAACATGCAGAATATGGATTACTATGAAGCCATTGTCAGAAGCCCTGGGAGAGCATGCAATTTTCCCCAGACAACTAACGATTATGTGAAAGCCAAGCACCTGGAAAAATTACATTTCCCCCAAGTCCTGGTGCTAGAATGTAATTTTCTGGAGAAAAAGGGAGGGGAAGAAACCGGGATGACGCAGAAAAAGCAAAGGAATGCCACAAGCTCTTTGCCAGGGGTTTTAACATTATTCTGGGAGAACGAAGCATTTCATATAAGGGATGCCACCTCTGAGCAGATGTAGAGGTCTTGGGAAACAAAGACACACCCAATATAATTGCTATCCCCTCTAAGCTTTCTGTGGGAAGATTTTGCTACACTTCAGTGAGGGGGAAATCTCATCTTTTCTCTCTCATTTTCCCTGGAGCAGCAAAAAGGGATACAGAGAGTGGCGAGAAGAAAAGTGGAGGAAAGGAGAAAATGAGAAGGATGGATATGAACAAAACCTGTGAAGATTGTACCCTTGTAAGTGTGTCCATGATCTGGAAAATATGGAGTATTTTTGACCTCTCTTTCCACAATACACCCTTCCTGTAATCTGGACAAATCTCTGGCAGCCACCTCTACATATTGTGAAAAAAGTCAGACATATTAAACATCTCTCTTTCAGTTGTTAAAGGAACAGGAGATTTATAAATAGAAGAACCTAGGAGAGCTTCTCCAAATTACTGGCTTCCATATTGCGTAAGGTGATATCTCTGCCTCAGCCACTGAAGGATGAAAAATATAGTTCCATACATACGGAGGACATCAGGTTCAGGGAAAGCTAATTTTATTTTCTTTCTATTTCCTCACAAAACCTATTATGTCTTTTAAGAAACACCAGACTGTTGATCTTGAAGAACTGAGAAAGAAAAAGTTAGGGAACATCTACACAGAATAGAGCAGGGGTGTCAAACTCAATTTCATTGAGGGCCGCATCAGCATTGCGGTTGCCCTCGGGGGGGGCAGGTGGGGGGGGCAGGGTGGGTGCAGTCTACTGGGTGGGATTGGCCAGCTCTACATCGTTCATGTCAAGGGGGCCTGTGGGGGCCTGGGCAGGACTGGGACAGATCTGAGGGTCTCTGGCAGAAGGGGGTGGGACTGGGGCAAGCGCCAAGGCATGGTCCATTTCTTCATTCCTCACAAAGGGTGACACCTCCCCAGCATGCACCCAGGGGGCGAGGCCGACGCGGCAGGGGCTGATTCCTCGCTGTTTCCAGACGGCCTTGTGGAGCTAAGACTGAATGCGTTTCAGCATAGATGGCCACCAGAAAATTGTACATTGGCTTCCGGCTGGCCTGGGCCAGGGCCAAGGCAGCGGAGGCCGTTCCCTCACTGTTTCCAGGATTGCTTCGCGGGCCACATGAAACCACTTCGCGGGCCGCATCCGGCCCCCGGGCCTTGTGTTTGACATGTCTGGAATAGAGGGATGATGTTTTCAAATGTCTCCCTTCTTGTCATCCCCATTTTCTATAGCAGAAATTAGGTCTTTCAAACTATAAAGGGGGCTTGCTTCTTAAGCATTTGTAAACCAAACATTTCCCCAGGTGCCTGGATTCCAGGCCTCTTGCAATAAACTGCATTTGTTTTGTTTCATTGATCACTGGATCTCTGCCATCAGATCCATCTCAGACAGGATGTTTCTCGCTGGAGAAAGTAATCTTTCAAACCAGATGTTTTAAAAAGATTTTGCCACAGACATGCTTCCTATTGCTGGCATCCATCAGAAAGGTAAAAGCTGCATATTGAAAACAAATTGAAGTGCAAACAAGGCCACATCATTCCCTGCTGGATCAGATGTTGGGACTGTAATGTGGAAATCTGATCCAACACATCGAACGTGAGAAAGCTGGTGGAGGGCCTTTTTATTAGTCATTCTCTCTTTTCTGTCATTAGAAATTCCGGAAATTACATTAAAAAAGATTTTAGGAAAAGACACTCGACCCCCTCCCCATATTCCTTTACCCAGAATTCTCTGGGGAAGAAGCCATGACAGCTGTAGGAATATCAAAACAATGTATGTTTTCAGGGTCTGCATGGCCATAGAGACATAATATATATGTGTGTTACACAGTGCTTTTTTTCTATAAAAAAAAAAAGGTGCCGGAACTCACACACGTCATACAACCCGCTTTGCCTACCCTACAAGGTTCCATCCAAAAAAGGTTTTGGAACTCACACACGTCATACAACCCACCTTGCCTACCCTACAAGGTTCCATCCCAAAAAGGTGCCGGAACTCCGTTCTGGGCGTTCTATGAGGAAAAAAAGCCCTGGTGTTACATATGTGTTATGATCAAACAAGGGAGGATATTTCACTGTATTCTTGGCTGTTGGGGATTAAAACTCCTGGTCTCCAAATAATCACTTTATGCATTATTTGGGCAACAAATAATCTATTGGATTGGTGAAGTGAGCTGATGTATAATCCACTTTGACACGTGCACACAAAGAACTCCTGGAATTATATACTTCTTCTGAAGTTGTCTCTCTTTTCTTCTCATTGGCTTTCTTCCTCTGTGCCTATTGTCTTGATCTACCCTTTTATTTAGGAGACTCCTTCTCTGTCCTTGCTGATCAGCTCCCTCTCCCATTCTCTCCTACACTGCCAAATTCTCCCCTAGTCTGAACATGCTCCTGAATAAAGCTATACTGCCAGCCAAAATGGAGGATCCTCTTCCCTAACAGAATCAGAATAGCCTAGCTACTCTACTACTCCATCAGTCAATCAATCAGTGTCAGAAGCCTCTATATCTGGAATTCGGGATAATATAGATGATGGGAAAGTTTAGCTAATAAAACCCAATAAGCTCTGCAAATTGCCCGATTCAACCCATAGAATTCTTTATCACCAGGTGTAACGATGCCCTGAGAGGTACATCGTATTTTACACCCATCTCAGTCTTGAAATGAAAATGAATAAAATCCCTAGAATTTCAGTACAGTGCCTAGAACATTCAATTGAGATATTTCCCCCCCTGATAAGTGTGTTTTGAATAGCATTCTAGGTAGGTCACTTATTACACTAATTTGGTCTATTTTGTCATTTTGCTATTCACTGAAGAATATGGTTTTTAGGTTCTATTACAATATATAAGCCATTCTTTACCCGTAACATTTATTGATGATATGATAAATTGCAAATACTAGGGATACAGAGGATTATGCATCCTTGATATGAGCTATATAAAGTCATGATACAACTTCAGGTCTACCGTAGTTGTAAGAAAAAAATAAAACAAGCCCCAGTCATGTGGATACTGTACAACTCTTGAATTTCACCTTTGGCAATGAGGTGATTGCAGCTAAAGCTTGTTAAAGATGACTAAGGTGCCAAACATACAAAAGAACCAATATTTTGGTTGTATGAACCTCATTTGAAGATCTGTCTGGACATTCAGATTTGTTATTCCAAACGTTCTGTAAATGATTAATATAAATTATATCAATTTCCCTAAATTACTGGGTCTAGGAGCCTCAAGTGATTTCCCCCCCCCAAAGCTTCTAGGAGGCACAGAATATATTGGAGCATCAGGACCAACCGATTTCCTTAGGGGAAGTATTCCAAAGTCAGAATGCCACCAGAAGAAAAAAAATCAACCAGGAATATGCAGCAGTATTAAAACTAACAGTACACATCCCCAATGGAAATTTAACTAAATTTAAACAAGAATGGTTTTAAGGTCGACTAAATGCTTACAAATACTGCAAATCAGCAAACATGTCCAAAGGGCTTCTGGTTTGGGTGGGATTTGGTGAAGAGTCCACATATAGGTTGGCAACAACATCTTTGGATGTTCTCCTGCAGAGACTGGATTTGAGTTGCTCTCGCTATCCTGCTTGTGGTCCCTCTCTCTTTTTTATTTGGTCATATCCTACCAAGCTAAAGACACATTGGAACTATAGGTTGTCCGCCCTCTCCCAATGAAGTAGTAATGCTGTAGTAATAGTAATAAGCCACAAGCATTTGTGGCCTCTGAGAGCACTGAACTTCAAACTGCTGTTTCAGATAGTCCAATTAAAGGTCTAAAGAGCAGCTGAATTTTTGCACCATTTTAAGATTGATCGGGAGCCAACCTCCAACTGGGGAGGTGATAGCAAATAGAGACAACAATACATGGACGTTTTTCTTCCTTGCTTAATTAGGCCTGGCTTCATCTAACTCCTTTCCCCACTGCTGTCCACCCACCCTTGAGTTAGAAGAAACTACACCAGCAAGCAATTTGCTGCTCTCCTGCCCAGCCTCTCTAGCTCACTGCCAAATAGGGCTGTTCTGATGTGGCACGGGCAGCATGGGGTAAGCGATGTGATTGGTTGAGTCTTCCAGCTTTGCTAGTCTCCGTCTTCTGCATGTAACTGCTTGGAGGGAAAACCAAGTTTCAATTGCAGCACTGGTGGAAGATTGAGTTACAGTTCTCTAACCCTCTTTCTGTGCTGTCGAAGAGCAAATTCAGAAGAGTCATACCAATCCCTGCTCACCTGACTTTGGGTTCAGTGTAATGACGGGAGCAGAACAGAATATTGCGGTGTTTCTCAACCCTGGGGATTTTAAGGCATATAGACTTAAATTCCCAGAATTACCCTGCCAGCCATGCTAGCTGGAGAATTCTGGGAGTTGAAGTCCACATATCTTAAAGTTGGTAAAGTTGAGGAACATTGGAATATTGGATATTGCGTGAGACTCCTCTCTGATGTTGGCTTAAAGGGGAAACATTTTTTTATATTAGGGTAACTAAGAATGATATAACTCTATTCTGTCTGGGGAGAAGGCAGAAAAAGTTATTGTCATTGTCCTCTTGTTAAGTGCAAATGGAAAAAGACCCCAAATCTTGTTTTCTACTGTAAAGTTTATGGCAATTTATAATGTCAAGAGTAAAATCTCAATTCTTGGGAACTTTATTCCGCGGACTTCAGATTCAATGGACAGAATTTTTCTTTTGACTTCATTTCCACAGAATAAAGTCAGTTGTTCCCGAGATAGTTCAGGTAGTTGGGGAAACCAGTGTAATTTGTTTCATTTGCATAATAAAGTAATTGACATTTTTGTATACTCTGGATCAGTATTCCTCAATCCAACCTACCACACAGGTTGTGGGGAAAAACAGGCTGTGTGGGTACTATGTATCCTGCCTTCAGTTCCTGTACTAAAGGCGGGATATAAATGTAATGGCTGAGAAAGGAACAAATAAATATGTGTCATTTGCATAATGAAGTATATTTTAATGCCATTTCATAGATTTGCAGGGCATCTGTAATGACATAATGGACATTTTACATTGTGTCAATTTATATCATTTGCCTGCCACAAAAGAGGTAACTATATGTAAAAGACGTGCTAGTTAGATCATTATGCAAATGACATCAATTATATAAATTCAGATTTAACAGATATTTGATTTTAACGGACTTCTCTTTCCTCTAAATGTTCATTAAATTGTGGTTTTAGTGTACTTTCCAGAAGGTTTGATAATTAACAGTCCTATGAAATAGATTACATTTGGTAGCTGCCAAAAAGGCCAACACAGTGCTAGGTTGCATTAACAGAGGGATAGAATCAAGATCACATGAAGTGTTAATACCACTTTACAATGCCTTGGTAAGGCCACACTTGGAATACTGCATCCAGTTTTGGTCACCACGATGTAAAAAAGATGTTGAGACTCTAGAAAGACTACAGAGAAGAGCAACAAAGATGATGAGGGGACTGGAGGCTAAAGCATATAAGGAACGGCTGCTGGAATTGGGTATGTCTAGTTTAATGAAAATAACAAGGGATGACATGATAGCAGTGTTCCAATATCTCAGGGGCTGCCACAAAGAAGAGGGAGTCAAGCTATTCTCCAAAGCGCCTGAAGGCAGGACAAGAAGCAACGGATGGAAACTAATCAAGGAGAGAAGCAACCTAGAACTAAGGAGAAACTTCCTGACAATTAGAACAATTAACCAGTGGAACAACCTGCCTCCAGAAGCGGTGAATGCTCCAACACTGGAGGTTTTTAAGAAGAGACTGGACAGCCATTTGTCTGAAATGGTATAGAGTTTCCTGCCTGAGCAGGGGGTTGGACTAGATGACCTCCATGGTCCCTTCCAACTTTACTATTATTATTATTAAAAGGGAAATCTGGTCATCTAGAACTTTCCTAGATGGTAAATATTTGAGCCTGATAGCTCAGCACTGAATTTAATACCTTAATGATGCCTATCCAAATCTGTGTCCTCCAAATGTGGATGATGGGTATTCTGGTCCAATATATTTGGAAAAACAACAGTTTAGGAAAGGCTGCTGTAAGCACCTCACACGCACGTTCCTCATCCTCTTCCCTTCTGCTTCAAAGATATACCAGGTTTCCCTGAAAATAAGACCTGGTCTTATATTTTTTTGCCTCCAAAAGAGGTATTAGGTCTTATTTTCAGGGATGTCTTATTTTTTTCCAGCAGCTGCCCCACGTGGCCCACACCCGGTTACCGTGCGCAGGGCTCCTGCTGCTTTCACCGCCTGTCATGCTGCAGTCGCTGCCGCTGCGAGGTGTGTCCCGCCACTGTTGCTGCCATTGCCACGAGGCACATCCTGCTGCTATTGCTGCTGCTGCTGCGAGGTGTGTTGCGCCGCCATGAGGCTTGTTGTGCTACAGCTGCCACCGCCGTGAGGGTCATCCCACTGTTGTTGCCACCGCCACTGCGAGGAGCAGCACCTCATGGCAGTGGTGGCAACGGCATGGCACACCTCACGGTGGCAATGGTGTGACACACCTCAGGGCAGTGGCAATGGCCTGACACGCCTTGTGGCGCAGCAGGACGCACCTTGCAGCAGCGCGATGTGCCTTGTAGAGACAGCAACAGCAGCACAAAGTGTCTCGCAATGGCAGTGCAACAAGCCTCGCAATGGCGGCAACAGCAGCAGGACGCACCTTGTGGTGGTGGCAATGGCAGCGGGATGTACCTTGCAGCGTCAGCAACAGTGGGACGCACCCCTCAGCAATGGCAATGGCGGTGCAATGCACCTTGAGGTGGCAGCAGCAGCAGGAGCCCTGCAGCATGGTAAGTGGATGTGGGGTGCATGGGGCAGCTTCCTCTGCCTTGCCTCATCTTGTGTCTTAGCAAATAAGTAGGGCTTACTTTCAGGGTGGGCTTATATACGGCCCACCTCCCAAAATCAAGCTAGGTCTTCTTTTTGGGATAGGTCTTATTTTCAAGGAAACACGGCACCATAGTCATTTGTTATCAGATCTCAGTGAGACATGGATGCTGGTTGACTGTCTTTGATAGGATGATGGATGCCTAATAATCCTGAATGAATGGATCTCCAATTGAAAGCACAAATTAAGACATGAGATATTTTTGTAATAGGGCAGTCTTTGTGGTGTAATTTGAGAATGGTTATCTGGAGGGGTGGGGGAGGTAAGAGTAAAAACTGACAGCAAGAAAATAAAACTTTTTTTAAAAAAAGATATGTTAATTCAAATAGAAAATGGGAGCCAAGAATTTTTATCAGAGTTTACCATCCCTTTTCTTCTTCCCTTCACGACCCATAGCTGTGTGCACAGAAATGTTCTTACGTATGTCAGCACCGTAATTTAATGAAATTAATGGCAAGCCACAAGTTTAAATATAATACAACCAAATCATTTTTTTCTGCAATAGACTAACATGGCTAATTTCTTCTGAAAATGTAATACTTGCCTCCTGGTAGCGTACCTTTAACAGTACAAATCTATGTATTTATTAAGATGTAAATTACACTTTGTTCACTGGAGGCTTCTGTGTGGGCACTGTATTTAGGAATGCGGTGTAAGACAAAATCTATACATGATTGTCAAGTTCTGTTCAATATTAGGGAAAGAGAGCTTGGAAGTACCAGATGATGCAAGAAATTCAAAATTTTTTAGAACTGTAATTCAAGGACCTGGTGTGAAACTGCTCAAGGGTATCTTGAGTCAGCAAAATATTTCATTGTGTTTAATTCAATGCTTAAAGGGTTACAAAGCATGACCTAGTACAATACTTGAACCACTGAGAACTACTCGCCTTTGTACTATTGAGAGCACAATGTTACCATTTTCACAAAACAATTGCCTTTGTAATGATGGGCAATAAAAAAGCACTAATTTTCCTGTTCTTTGTCATTCTTCAGTATGTTTCCTACTATCTGAGTTTTCCTTTGCCTTTTTTTCCCTGGACAGGTGAGCACCCTTCAAAATAAAGTACAACTAGGGTTGCCAGGTCTGCTTCCAAAAAATAGCGGACAAGCGGGGTGGGGTGGGGGTTAAGTAGTAAAAAAAGTAGACTGTACAGCTTTAGATTACGTACCATTTCATCATAAAGCTTTTGAATAAAAAAAATGTCCACTTTTTTCACATTATGTTCAAATAGTGGACACCTGGCAACCCTAAGTACAACAATGCAAATACCCACCATTTTTTATTTTATAAGTAGATCTATAGGATCTTCTTGTGGCCTAAATACATTCCTGTATATAAAGATAATGCTTTTTTAAAAAAAAAAATTCTTTCTTTAAAAGTCAGGTGGTAGAGAGAGCTCAGAGATGCCCCAGGACACATTAGTACCCATGAGAACAGTGTTACCTGCCCCTGCACACGCCACTCTTCTAGAACCCAATTTCCCTGGCTAGGGAATTCTGGGAGTTGAAGTCTACACATCTTCAAGGTGTCAAGGTTGAAAAACACTGGTTTAGACCATATCCTATGACGTGAGAGAGAATGTGCCATCACATTCAAAGCATCTGTCATTATGTTTGTGGGACTCAAAGATAGTCTGTTTCACGTTGGACCTGAATTCTTACACCTTGCTGCTTAAAAAGCAAAGATAAAGAATTTGTGAAGGGGAGCAATGGCTTAGCGGTTAAAGATGTTCAGCTTGTCAGCTGGAAAGCTGACAGCCCAGGTTCAAGACCCAAGCGCCGTGCAACAGGATGAGTTCCCATTCTTTGCCTCAGCTCCTGCCCATCTAGCAGTTTGAAAGTATGCAAACGTGAGTAGATAAATAGGTACCACTTTGGTGGGAAAGTAACAACGTTCCATGCAACTTGGCATATAGTTTGAAAATAACTTCTTCTACTTGCTGTAATAATGTGCACAAAACCAACGATACATGAATAACCTCAGGATGGCAATTCTCTCAGCGTACATGTTAGTTTTCTCAGCTTGCATCCTACATTCTAGTATTGTGTGTTACAAGGTTTTGTAGCCCAATAAACTCTCAGCAGTAAACTGCTTTTCCAAATTGATCTGAAGACCAATTGGTTATTAGCTCTTCAGATACACTTACAAACTTTGCAATAGAAAGCCGGTAGGTGAAATTTGAAGTGACAATAACATTTAGGATCTTCAGTGCATAAAAATGTGTTTCGGGACTTTGTTGTGATTGATTGATGGCCAGCATAAATAACAGTAAATGTTATACCCCATATGCAAACAAACATATTGTTTATCTTCAGCACCAACAGCTCTAGAGAACAATTAAGTACAAATACGGGTCATAATGCTGCAGGATGTAAACAGCCACTATGATATTTAAATATGTTGACGATCCAGTTTTATAATTTGTTCCAAATGAGAGCTTTTAAGCAATGCTGCTCTCACTTTTTCATTTCTTTTTCCTGCATCCATGAGGGCTAGAAACAAGTAGTAAAATAAAACCAAGGTTTTTAAAGAAGCATTTTGGTCCCTAAAACTCAGTCTCATAATGACAACTCAGGATTACTCAGGTTTGTAGTGCAATCCTGAGATTCTTGTGAGATTATCACTGTTTATCACTTCATGTTCACTTTAAATTATCACTTCAGGTGAAATGTTTTCTGCTCGTATCTTATTGTTATGCTGCGTTGTGCAAAAAAAAAAAGCCTCTGTCTTCATCAATTAATGTACAGTATAATGCTTAAGAAATAAATGTCTGGTTTTTTATATGGTATCCTAAGTCACAGCTTCCTACCACGTGTTGCACATGGGGTTCCTACGATGAAATGATGTCTATGGAATTGATTGAAGCATTGGATAACATGGTTTGCTTTAATGCTGACTCTAGAATTTAGAAATTGCTATGGTATTATTCTGAGCAACACTAAGACATTGGGTTTAGTTGCCCTTTTGATTTCCCACAATGCCCCAGAACAGCATTCCCCAACTTTTCCGGCTTTGTGGACTGGCGGCAGGGAGAGAGGGGATGGTTTTGCACAAGCGGTAGGCAAGTATATGGGCACATGAGCTCATCTGCCACTTGCACAAATGGAGCTATGTGTGCATGCCCGCTTGCCCACCGCTTCTGTGGCCCAGTTTCGAACAGGCTGAGGCCCGGTAATGGACCATGGCCCAGAGGTTAGGGACCCCCCTACCCCGGAATAAAGCTACCTAGATGCATTGTGGGACATTAAAATGATAGCTTTGGCCAGTTACCTCTGGTAACCTGGGATGCTGGGTGAAAAGAAAGAAGAATTGAGGCAGAAGATATCAATAGTAGGATTGCAGCTGTCCAAATATGGTAGATTTTGACACTATCCCTGCCCTGAGCTATTTAACCTACCCTCTCCTTTTTTCCAAGACACCAAGATATGTCTCACTGGGTGTCAAAGTAGAGTGGGCAACATTTTTTCTGGAGCCAGCAGGAACTATGGAAACATTACAGGGTCCCAGCCTTTGCCAATCCTCACAACTATTAGATAACTCAAAGTAGAATTCTCAGTCTACCAGAACGTCAAACTCATTTTGATTGATCCCATTCATTTCGCAGCCATTGTATGCTGGCATGTGCCACATTCAATCCATTAGTTGTGCGCATTCAAAATGCACTTAAGTTTTTATTGCTTCTAGTTCTATGTCATCAGCAAAGAAAGGTAAAGTTGATCTTCATCTAAATCACTGTCACCGATTATTGCGATTGATTACAAGCTAAGAGAGCTTTTTCAAGTTTAAAAGTTATGCTCCTTTTATTTCCCCAAGTAGTAATCTGTGCTGTTTAAGTTATTGCACTAGGGCTGGGGCTGAAAATACTGTGTATATTACATTCCTTCGTCAGATCATTTCTTTTAGCTTCTCTTGTTCCTTGCCCACGCCCCACTTTTGTACATTATTCTACTTGGTTTTGCCCAGTAAGGCAGAAATTCAGACTCTCTGAAGACTTTCTAAGGCAGTCTTCCCCGAGCTGGTGACCTCCAATCAAAATGGATCAAGAGAGACAGCCACGCTATCTGGCAATTTTGGGAGCTGCCACTCAACAGGCACAAGGTGATGTGGTTCCAGGACAGATGTCAAAATGGAATGTTTAACTAAAGAAAATGGCCTATTAGTGAGCAACCTTGAAAACTTGGGGAGTAGGTGATAGAAAAGGGAGACGTTCCCTTTTACAGCTATGCATAGCTTCCAATGGCACTTGGCTTCAATGAAGTTGTAAGCAAGCACCCCTTCAAAGGCCCTCTGGGAAGCATTATGATGCCCTTCTTCTAAGTGGCAAAATTGCCACCATGTTTCCTTTATCAGAAGTGGTTACTACACCTACGTACGAGTAGAACTATAGCTTACACATGAACTGCAGTTCTTCTGAAGGTGGTGTTTTGGACTTCAGTGAATTCAAATGTAGAAACAGATATTCCTGCCTTGTGCTTTGTTGTAGGGCAGCTGGAATTTAGAAATTTTATTATTTTATTTTATATTTTATTTTATTATTTTATTATTTTATTTTTATTTTTATTTTATTATTTGAGACATGGTGGCACGGTGGTTAGAATGCAGTATTACAGGTGAATTCTGCCAACTGCCAGGAGTTCGATTCTGACTAGCTCAGGGGTAGGCAACCGTGGCTCTTTTATGACTCGTGGACCAATTCCCAGAATTCCTGAGCCAGCTGGCTCAGGAATTCTGGGAGTTGAAGTCCATGAGTCATAAAAGAGCCAAGGTTGCCTACCCCTGGACTAGCTCATGGTTGACTCAGCCTTCCATCCTGCTGAGGTCAGTAAAATGAGGATCCAGATTGTTGGGGGGCAATAGGGTGACTCTGTAAACCACTTAGAGAGGACTGTAAAGCTCTATGAAGCAGTATATAAGACTAAGTGCGATTGTGATTTTCAATTACTGCTCAAAATTTTGAATTCCTCATCTGGTTCTTTCGACTTCTGCTTGTAAAGTACGAGACAGCATTGGAGACAGATGGCCTTCAAAAACTAAAATGTGGAATTCTCCACTCTTGGTTCTCAACGTGGCTGAAATTGAGATCTCAGACGTAGACGGCAGAAGAACAACTTTAAATCTCTCCCTGCATTCAGATTAAGAACAGTGGGAGAACTGCTTCAGCCTCCCCTCTTTTACTGATCCCTATGAAATCTAAGCAAGTACTTAAGATAATCTAATATTGAGGTGGAAATTATGTTCCCTTTGATCTCCCTGGACTTGCTCCCCTGCATGCATACACACTCATCTTGCAGTCATGCATTGCCCAAATATCTCCAGCATGAGAGTGCATGCTGTCCACCAATTGCCAATCAATTAATAGACAAAGAGGTAGAAGCATCTATAGCAGGCTATCAAAGGCAAGGACGAATACTGAGATTTCTGGTATACTTTGTCCCTTAGCATCCTTGTTTTCCTCAGCACAATAGCACTGCTCAGTAGAACATCCAGCCAATCAGCTGATCCATGGCGTGCCTACAATACTGGACAAAGCAACATGTGATGTAGGTGGTTGCTAAGGCTGGCATGAGATTTTCCCCACAGATCTGTATGCTGCTCGTTCATGAGGCCAAGATCTGCTTCTTGAAGCAGATAGATAATGTTGGACAAAAAGGATGAAAATGGAACTAGGAGATGTGGTTTGATGGAAAACAATATGCAGCCTGGGCCTCCAAGATATCTTAAATTCTTTAAATCTTTGTTATCTTCATCACATTAGCTAAGGCAAATGGAAAAGAAGTTCAACACAGCTAGGAGACCTCAGGAAGACTTGTCCCAGATCAAGGGATGTGAGACTGTAGTTGCCATAACAGAATTTCACTACTAAAATCCTACATGAGTTCCAGTTTCAGTATTGATTAGAACAGTGGTTCTCAACCTTTTTAATGCTGCGACCCCCAACCGGTCGTAAGTTGAGGACTAAACCAGTCATAAGTCGAGGACTACCCAACCGGTCGTACGTCGAGGACTTTCCCTGCCAGGGAGCGCCGCGCATGCGTGGCTCCGCCCCCTGCGCTGGCCGAGGCGTAGCTGGCAAGCGGCAGAGACGGAGCAGGCCGACCACCAGCTGGCCCAGCCCAAGGGAGGTAAGGCACCCGCCGGAAAAGGGAAAAAAAATGGCGGACAAAAAAAATGGCGACCCCCGTGAAATGGTCGATCGACCCCAAATGGGGTCGCAACCCATAGGTTGAGAACTGCTGGATTAGAACAAGGTCTCATGTATGGAAATTCCCTGCATGGTCTATTTCTTAAAACAAGGAATAGCATCCTTTTTTTTTAAATAGCAAAAGCAAAGGATTTTAAAAGAAGAATTTGGAGGCAATGGGATAACATTCTTCTGAGGTCATACACAATACATCTCCTTTAGCTATTTTCCCAATCCGTACTCCCAATTGAATTATAGCTCTGGGAATCCCCAGCTAGCCTAGCCAAGGTTTAGGAATCTGGGGGGCTGTAGAATCTACATATCCTAAGAGCACTAAAATGAGGACGTCTATCCTACTTTCATGATCTCCCTTATCACTCTTGGGAACTGTGCATGAGAAGATCTCTGAGGCACAGTTTAGTCTTCTATCACATTTCTCTTTTGAGTCTGAGGTGTGTTTTCTTCCTTTCAGGGTCTTGCATTATAAAGTTGGAAAGCAAAGCAAATGATTAATAATTGAAGAGCCCTCCGGCCTTTTATTTGGAGGGGGGGGAGGCCCTCTAAAAGACCATTATATTTTTAAAGTGTCCATATAATGCTGTGCTGGTGATATTATCCTGCAGGGCTTTGAACTCAAATTTTATCAGGTAGACGTGAGGACTAAAATGAGGGTGGGTGGCAAGTAATGTGATCTGTATTGCTGAGGTGCTGCATTCTCTGCAAAGGGCAATATTCCTGGATGGGTCTCCAGTCCCAGCTGCAGCAAGCTTTGTCCAAGCACAATCTTCCTTAACCCTTGTAGATCTGCAGGGTTACAATGCCTAAGCTTTCTGTGCCTCCATTCAGGATTTGTGCAGGAAGAGAATAATAGAAAGAGGAGCCAAGATATCTAGCGAATCAGGGAAATGAGAGGCGTGGATTTATGGATTGCTGGGATTTTGGCTCCTCTCCTAAAAACCACCAAATAATAATAATAATAATAATAATAATAATAATAATAATAATAATAATAATAATAATAATAATAATAATAATAATAATAATAATAATAATAATAAAGTTGGAAGGGACCTTAGAGGTCATCTAGTCCAACCCCCTGCTCAGGCAGGAAACCCTATACCATTTTGGACAAATGGCTGTCCAGTTTCTTCTTAAAAACTTCCAGTGTTGGTGCATTCACCACTTCTGGAGGCAGGTTGTTCCACTGGTTAATTGTTCTAACTGTCAGGAAGTTTCTCCTTAGTTCTAGGTTGCTTTTCTCCTTGATTAGTTTCCATCCGTTGCTTCTTGTCCTGCCTTCAGACGCCTTGGAAAATAGCTTGACTCCCTCTTCTTTGTGGCAGCCCCTGAGATATTGGAACACTGCTATCATGTCCCCCTTTGTCCTTCTCTTCATTAAACTAGACATACCCAGTTCCAGCAGCCGTTCCTTATATGCTTTAGCCTCCAGTCCCCTAATCATATTTGTTGCTCTTCTCTGTACTCTTTCTAGAGTCTCAGCATCTTTTTTACATTGTGGTGACCAAAACTGGATGCAGTATTCCAAGTGTGGCCTTACCAAGGCATTGTAAAGTGGTATTAACACTTCACGTGATCTTGATTCTATCCCTCTGTTAATGCAGCCTAGCACTGTGTTGGCTTTTTTGGCAGCTATCTTCCTTTTCATTGGACTTCTGGCTTCCTGGTTCAGCAAAAGTCATGCCTGTGGAGCTTGCTTAATCTTCATGGTGGGTGTTTGTTTGTTTGTTTTTGGGGAGCCATCCTCCCTTATGATTTTTGGGGCCAAATACTGTATTATGTAATTCAAAAAAACCCCCAAAACCTGGAGTTTTCCTCTTATACCCTGCTTGTGTTTAGAGAAGTACTGTTTTAGCTACAAAAGCATTAGCCCATGCTTTAGCAGCAGAAATGGAGGAACTGGTTTTCCCATTGCCTGGCCCAAACTCAAATACCCTGTCAAGCTTTTATTTCACTGGGATAAACTTGGTTAACTTTGAGATGAGCAGTTGGAGGGGAAAAAACCCCTGACTTTTTGAGTCAGCATTTAAGGAAGCATTCATACCAGTGTCTAGAGCAGACATGTCAAACTCATGATGTCACGTAACGTCGCACAACGTGTCGGGAGTGTTTTGCCATTGCTGCCAATGGGGTGGGCGCGGCTTCTGCATGACGCGTCTGGCCTGTGGGCCGGCAGTTTGGCACCCCTGGTATAGAGGGACCCCTTCCCTTCAGTCGGTGGTTCCATCACAATAGAGGACACACTAGCATGATTAAAGGCCTGGGCCTTTTTTTTTATATGCATCACATTAAAAAGGAATAGACCAGAAGGCAGAACAAGAAGCAATGGAACTAATCAAGGAGAGAAGCAGCCCAGATCTAAGGAGAAATTTCCTGACAGGAAGAGCAATTAATCAATTAATTGAGGCTTGCCTCAAGAAGTTATGGGTGCTCCATCCCTGGAGATTTTTAAGAAGAGATTGGAGAGCCACTTGTCTGAAATGGTTTAGGGTTTTCTGCTTGAGCAGGGGGTTGGACTAGAAGACCTCCAAGGTCCCTTCCAACTTTGTTATTCTGTATGAGTGGGAGAAATTGCCAATTACTTAAATGAAATAGAAAGTAGAAGTCACTCAGCAAGTGAATCACAGGCACAGAAAAAGCCAGGGCTGGATCTCAATTTTTTTTAAGAAAGTGATTGAGATCTTTGCTACCGAATCCCAAAAGTGCTTTTTCAAAAGGCAACTGGATTTTGTTTTTTCCCTTGAAGACGTTTTGCTTCTCATCCAAGCAGCTTCTTCAGCTCAGACTCCTCAACTTACAACAGTTCATTTAGTGACCGTTCGACATTACAATGGCGTTGAAAAAAAGTGATTTATGACCATTTTTCACACTTACGGCCGTTGCGACATCCCCATAATGGCAGGATAATGCTTGGCAACTGATTCATATTTATGATGGTTGCAGTGTCCCAGGGGGGTCACGTGATCCCCTTTTGCAATCTTCTGACAAGCAAAGTCAATGGGGAAGCCCGATTCACTTAACAGCCGTGTTACTAATTTAACAACTGCAGTGATTCGCTTAAAAGCTGTGCAAGAAAGGTCATAAAAATGGGATAAAATTCACTTAACAACTTTCTCACTTAGCAACAGAAATGTTGGGCTAAATTGTGGTTGTAAGTTGAGGACTATCTGTATATACAGTAGATCAGACATGTCAAACACAAGGCCTGGGGGCCGGATGCGGCCCGCAAAGTGGTTTCATGTGGCCCGCGAAGCCACCCTGGAAACAGTGAGAGAATTGGCCCTGGCCTAGGCCGGCCGGGAGCCAATATACAATTTTGTGGTGGCCATCTATGCTGAAATGCATTCAGTCTTAGCTCCACAAGGCCGTCTGGAAACAGTAAGGAACCAGCCCCTGCCGCGTCGGCCCCATCCCCTGGGTGCATGCTGGGGAGGTGTCACCCTTTATGAGGAATGAAGAAATGCACCATCGCCTGGAAGTGGCCAGCAAATTGCCCTCGCCTACTTCACATATCCGGCTTGATGGACTCTGGGGGAGGGGTTTCAGCAGCAGCAGGACGCTCTCCTCACAGCGCCGAGAGGCTGAGCTGGGCAGCGCAAATCCAAAAAGAAACGCAAGGCCACCCAGCTCCCAGCCTGCCCGGTTTCAGCAGGCAGCGGGGCGCTCTCCTCACAGCGCCAAGAGCTGAGCTGGGTGGCGTGAATCTGATGAGAAGTGCAATGTTGCCTAGTCCCCAGCCTGCCCAGTTTCAGCAGGCAGCAAGGTGCAAAGTTGGCGAGCTTCGCACCGCCCGGCTCAACCTCTCGGTGCTGTGAGGAGAGCGCCCCGCTGCCTGCCAAAACCACGCCCACCCAGTAGGCCACACCCACTCCATCCACACCCACCCAGTAGGCCGCACCCACCCTGGTCACACCCACCCAGCCCCCCCGAGGGCAACCACAATGCTGATGCGGCCCTCGTGAAATTGAGTTTGACACCCCTGCAGTAGATGCTGGTCCTGTTGACTGAGACTGATGGGAGCTATTCTGAAACATCTCACATTGACTACCAGGAGGCAGGCATTACATGACCTTTTTCATCCTATTCAGGACTCATCAAATGTAGCTAGTCAGACGTTCTTCTGTGGAGTTCAAGCTCCCTACTAGGAATTAAACTCATGGACCATTGCACTTCAGATGACTATACACAATATAGCAGTTTTAGGAACTATCCACCAGTGTCCTGATGTTCGCTGGATATCTCTCAGAATAGTATATGCCAATCCAGCTTCTTTTTAGATCTCAGTGTGGATCTCAGATATGGATTTTACATCATGTCGTGCCCCTAGGTTTTAATAAGTTTCAG
>NW_015386723.1:503421-526319 GCF_001527695.2 Protobothrops mucrosquamatus
GTATACAACCTCCAGTTATTCAATACTATGTCGCCTGGGTCTCCCTCCTTATCTGCTCCTTCTTCTTCCATCTAAATTGATGTTAACTATCTTTTAACCGTATTCTCTTTTCAGCCAATCATAAAAAGTTCCCCAGATTTCATAGTAGTCTGACTCTGTCTTATCTTTAATCGTCATTGTTAGTCTATTCATTTCTGCATATTCCAGTATTTTCCCAATCACCTCTCCCTCTGGGGGGGGGCTTGCATTGTGTTTTGTATGCACTGTTTGATGCTCAGGTTTTGTTAACCATATGCAAACTCTAACTTCCTTATTTTCCATGATCTTCAAGATATATAAATATGTCTGTCTGTCTGTCTATCTCTATCTCTATATCCATCTCTATCTATCTATCTATCTATCTATCTATCTATCTATCTATCTATCTATCTATCTATCTATCTATCTATCTATCCATATCCATATCCATATCCATATCCATATCCATATCCATATCCATATCCATATCCATAACCATCTCTCTCTCTCTCTCTCTCTCTCTCTCTCTCTCTCTCTCTGTGTGTGTGTGTGTGTGTGTGTGTGTCTATCTATCTATCTATCTATCTATCTATCTATCTATCTATCTATCTATCTATCTATCTATCTATCTATCTATCTATCTATCTATCTTGTTCTGCCCCCCCAATTATATATTTTTTTCACAAGTGGAAAAACTTACTCTTTACTAATCTTATTATAGGCAATGATTAATATATCATTTATAAGCATACTGTAATAACACCAATCTTCAGACCTCCTGCTAAGGCAGAACTACTGTTCCCAGAAGTCTTCACCAACATGGCCAATGCTGTGGGACTCTGGGACTTCTAGTTCAGTTGCATAGTTTTTTTTATTCCTGTTAAACTGTCTTTTCTCAGGTGTCTTTGGCTTTTCATTGATTCCTGTTTGTAGGAAAGGCCATGTATTCAGTAGGGATGGATTTTAACAATGTGAGTTATGCCTGTGCTTCCTTCCCAATCCCAAGAGTTCTGCTAGCATGAATGGCTCCATACAAATTCTTCTCAGTAATTAATTTGTCATTTTGCTGTCAAATATCAGCAATGCCATTCTTGGAAGATTATAGGGTTGGCAAAAAAGTGGCCCCATCTAGAAGGATTACAGAGGCATTTGAGTAGTGGCTGTGAAGAAGGGAGAGAGAACAAGATAAGCAAGCTGCATTAGGAAGGCACGTTTGGAACTCTGATTTTATATATGTTGATGGCAGCGAGGCTACTTTACGCACAAAAATGGAAGGATGTGTTGATTCCCACCATGGATGAATGGCTACAAAAGTTGATGGAGTTAGCAGAGATAGCCAAATTGACCGTTCTGATCAAAGAAAAGAATATAAGTACTTCTGTTTCTACTTGGAAACCACTGCTGGACTTGGTGCTTGAGGTGGAAAAAAATGAAACTTTGATTTTGAGATTTACTGATTAGATTGATTTGTTGTTATAAAAATGGCTAGCTTATACTATTATGGAAAAATAAAAATTGGAGGTTCGATGCTAATTATTTTACTGCAACAGAGGGAGTTAGAAGTCAATGCCTTTTTTCCCCTTTTCCATACTTCTCTTTTTCCTTCCCCTTATCTTGTGTTTCTTACCTTTGGCGCTTTTGTATTTTATGCTATAAGCTAATGAAATAAATATGTAAAAAAAAAAGGAAGGCACCTTTTGTGCAGAATCACAATACCAGCTCTAGCAGATCAGAGTGTGGTGTTTACCCCCTTTCTTTCTGTGTTCCATGTACAGTATTTGGACTGCAAATATCCAGACAACCATTAAGCAAAGAACTAGCATTTTCTAGATCTTGTGGCTATGATTTAGTGGTTGTGTTGATATTTGCTTGTATGGTATGCCTAGTGCAGGGGCAGGCAACCTCGGCTCTTTGATGACTCATGGACTTCAACTCCCAGAATTCCTGAGTCAGCATGGCTGACTCAGGAATTCTGGGAGTTGAAGTCCATGAGTCATCAAAGAGCCGAGGTTGCCTGCCCCTGGCTAGTGTATGGAAGATGATAAGCTGGTATCAAGACTTTCGTCTAAGCAGCAATTCTGTTGCAAACAGCAGCTATTAGTTTTTCTCAGCCCCTGTGCTTTCCAGATGTGTTGGGCAGCAACCTGCACCCCTTGTTGGCTGGGTCATGATGGCAATCATATCATACATTTGGAGGACTTGCAGCTGAGGTAGTTGCTCAGAACAGTCTGCAGAGGGGCCTTGGTCCCACTCCAAGGCTGTCAGGCTGCCATCTGCCCTGGGTGATAATAGCATAACCTGACAATTTAACTGCACGTTTGGCACCTGGAGGGACTCTGAGGACATCTACCACCATCGCTTTCCACCTGGTATTTCTGTCCATCAGGGTCTCGTTGCAAGAAGCCAATTATGCTTCATTACATCGTGTGTGCATGCATCAGAAGAAGAAGAAGCAGAACCAGAAGCTCAGATACTGGTAAGCATCCAGAGACTGAATGCCTTTCTTCCAACTAAACTGTTGATGACCCATAAAAACCATGGGCTTCAGTAAGGTTCTCCTGGCCAACAAATTTTCCCCACCTCTTCTACCAGCACGGTTCCATTCAACTCCCAATAAGCATAATTTCAATTTCTGCCCACACTCTTTTCCCTTCCCCACCTTGTTCCTTATAAAACCATTTATTTATTTATTTATTTATTTATTTATTTATTTATTTATTTATTTATTTATTTATTTATTTATTCATTCATTCATTCATTCATTCATTCATTCATTTATTGCATATTAAACTTAAAAGACCAACCACCCTCCTAAAGATTCTAGGTAGCCTAAAGTTACAATATAGGCATACTGAAATAAAGGGATCAAGTTTTAATTCATGTTATTCTTTAGCTTCTATGAATGTAAACCTTCCGTTCTTCATTACTGCAAAGTTTCTATGGACCTACAGGGGAACAAAAGAACAACTCAATTCTTTTGCTGCAATCATTATTACAAGAGAACAGTGATGTCACAATAAGAAAAAGGGGAGAGAAAATGTCTGCTCTGGTGTCAAATGAGAGAAGGTGGGAAGGGAGTTTGAAGGCATCTTTGTGGGCAAACATCTGGGAAAGTAAAGTGAATTCTGTAAATAATAAAAGCACTTTGGGCCGGTCCCTCTCTCTCTCTCTCTCTCTCTCTTTCAGCCCAATCCACCTCACAGGGTTTCTGTTGTGGGGAAAATAAAAGGAGGAAGGTGTGTTGGGTATGTTCACCACCTTGAGTTATTTGTAACTCAAGGGATACAAACAAATAAATAAACAAAGTCACTGAGGCTACTGAGGTGGGAACAGATGTTACGAGAAAAGGTAGCCACTGTAGACTGTCACAGAAGGAACCATCCAGCAAGGGTAGCCTGACTGGGAAGGGCAAGAAGCAGGGAACAACCAATCAGGCCCTGCAGTGTAGTCCAGCCTCGGTGTTAAACCACTGCAGTCTAGCCTGGGAAGACTGTGGGAGAAAAACACGTTGGGTGCCAGGTGGAACTGCTCACAAGGACAAAGTGAGGAAGAGCACAAACATGCCCTCACAGAAGTGCAAAACGTTACTCCGCTACATGGTGAAAAGAAATACAGATTTCTCCTTATGGCGACTGCTAGAGAAGGAGCCAGGAAAAAAAATAAAATCTTGTATATGCCAGTTTGAATCTTGATAAAAGGAAGGAAGGAAGGAAGGAAGGAAGGAAGGAAGGAAGGAAGGAAGGAAGGAAGGGCATCATAATGAAAACGGATGCTATGGAGTGTCCTTGGTCCCATAAGCAGTTCAGCAATTTAGTATCTTCTGGATGTTTTGTATTGCAGCTTCCAATGTCATCTCTCTGTGTGATTTTCTGACCCAAGAGGATAGAATGATAGAATACTGTATCAGGCTGAGGAAATTTGGCCTACATCTATTCTAACTGCGAGGTTAAAGGTTTGTGTCATTGACATCACAGGATGACTTGGCAACACCAGTTTTCCCCAGGCCCCCTGTTGCTGCCTTGTTGTATGATTGTAAGGCTGACTTGTCAACTAGTCATCCACATGGCTCCCCAGGATGTATCACTACTGGCCAAGTCAACAAATGCAACTGGGCTTCCTTCATGAGAATCTCAGTTCTTCTGATAGTGGCAGAAAATCTCCTGCTCTTCATTTATCACTGTCAGCCTCCTTTCACTTCCATAATAAACCTGAAGATTTCAACTCAGATTCCTATAGTAAAGGACCTGGTTGTGTGTTCAGGTGTGATAGTAAGCATGCAAATGAGCACATACATACAAACAACTCTTCTGGATCACAACTTACCCTTGCTTGAAAGTGCTGAAGGTGGCATAGGAAAATCATTCCAAAGCCAGGATTGTGCATTCTCTGATCCACGCTAGAGCAGGCCTTCACGAGAGCCCCTTGAAAGCAGTTGGCCCATGTGGTTTTCTTTCCCACCAGATCACAGCGTTGATCCAAGCTGACAGCCCGAGCCATCTGCTTGGCAGGTGAAAGCGCAGAGATCTTCCGAAACCCAACATGTGCAAGATGAAGTTTGGGCAAGGGGCCGTGGATCAGGGCCAGCAACAAGACTTTGGGTTGTGTTGACGTATCAAGACAGCTGGCAATTCTCCATGAAAGCCCTCAATGGCTCCTATCCCATCCCTGCCTCCCCCCTCCTCCAAAGGCATCCTAGCTGGTCTCCCTTTGTAGATGGCATTTGTCAATAATCTATGAGGTTTTTCATTGGAATTGCTTTCCAGGAGATGTGGAGGGAGGGGATGGATTTGGTTGCTTGAATTCATGAAGACATCTGATGGGCCATATTGCATGTAGGCAGTTTTGTTTAGGGAGGAATATTTGGGGTTCCACTGCAAGCTTCTCAAACTATATGGCCCTAGCGAAAGTGTTCAAATGGGCTAACATTATCTGGGGGGACAGGATAGCGAGAAGGAGGCATGAATGAAAACAGTTGCTTCACCTCCCTCCTCTCTTCTTCCCCCCCCCCAAATATGGAAAGTCAAAAAGAGCTTTATTCATCCTAAATGATTGTTCAATTGCTTGCAGACCATATCTTTCAGTCAATTTATTGCTGGCTCTTGGAGGGGGGAGGGGGGAGAATACCCCCCCTCCCAAAAAAAACAAACAAATGCATTTTGCATATTAACACGTAACTCTTGTTCCTGTCTGCTCAGTTTGGGAAATGGTTTGAATGCTTTTATAAAGAAAAAAAAATGGCTAATAAAATTGGCCGCAGCACCATTGCTTTGCAATTCTTATGAACAGTAAAGTGCTACTTACAGTCATTGATGTTAAAAGCTATTTCTAAATTATGGTGCCATTTATTATCTGTAGCGTCCAAAGTAAGTTTAAATGATGCTGATAATTCATGTTTTACCAAATTTCCTTTCTCCCCCGAGGATACCTCTGATTAACTTATGCACATTTAAGCGCTTTTTAAATTCTTCTTTTATTGCCATTATGCTCTGAGAATCTCAGCGATTCTCAAAAAATGGGTAATAAACTTGAGATAAAATGCTACAGTTTTAGATCAATGCTGACATATTGCTCGGGTGATTTCTTCAGAGCTAAAGTGATGATGTTTCATATTTACAGAATATATACTAGGTTATTACTGCAGGATTACCATTTCTGTTCCAAGATGAAATGAGTAATTTACCAATTTATTAAACAGTTACATTTAAGTATTGCTTAGGACATTACTACACCAATCTGTTTACTTAGCACGAGGAGTTATCATTAAAAACAAAACAAAACCCAGTTTACTTAGGTAAGATTTGTAATCATCACTCCCTCCATTAGAAAGACTGATTTTTTTTCTGCAAGCTTAATTGCTGGGAAATGAGCTTTTTCTTATTTACTGTGCTAAATTCTGCTAAGCCAGCTAAAAACCATCACCCTTGCATGAAGTGCTACAAAAATTAATAATACATACAAAAGGCAGTTTTAATTAGTATAATACCAAGCATTAATAAAAGATTTATACAATGGAGGCTGCTGTTGCATCCACAGTTCCTGCGAAGTAAGTGAGGTTGAGCGCTAGGAAGCTTTCTTCCAAGTAGACCTGTTCAGAATTGGACCATGAATATATGATTGGAAAGGAAGGCATTTTTTTTTCTACACAGGAGTTGGGTTAACGCATTACTCTTGCTCGTTTTGTATTTTCTTTAGATTGTATGAACACGTTGTACATCATGATTTATGTCTTATAAATGGATGAACCCAGTTAACTGAATGTCTATGGAGATTCTCAGTCATGATTGTCTCAAAGGTGCTTTTTCAAAAGGCAGTTGAACTATATTTTTTCCTTAAGGAAGGAGAAGACTTTTCGCTTTTATCCAAAAAGCTTCATCAGTTCTGGCTGGATGTTGGGGGGATGGAAAAATTAGTTCACATTCCCGAATAGGTCTAGGACAACTCAGCATGGCCAGCTTGGCGCGGCAGCCAGCTCACCGCTGTCAACTTGCCACCACCAAGTTGCCTCTGCCATCTCACCGCCACCAAGTTGTTGCAGGACAACTCAACACAGCCAATTCACCACAGGGAAAAATTGCTGCAGGTAGCCACAGGGAGAGCTAGATGGGCGGGTGAGCAAGAAGGTGGGCAGAGCATAGATTGGCGGTGGCCAGGGGTTTCACATTTTCACAATCCTCACCACTGTTTCTCCTGCTGCGCTGAGCTTAAGGTCATTCAGAGTTTCGGTGATGTTCAGGCCATTTGGCAGTGGCTGTGGGCAGGGTGGGTGGCAGGTAGGTGTTGGAGGCAGGGCACATCCCGTTTTCACACTCGCTGCCATTGCACCCTGCTTCCAGAGCTCCTGGAGCTTGACATGGTGGCAGTGGGGTGTATGAAAATGGGACCTCTTTGGTCTCTGCCACCTCCACGCTGCCCGTCCCACCCACCTCCACCACTGCTGAAAGACCTGAACTTCGAATGACCTGGAACCTGTCAGGGTGGCAGTGTCAGTAACGGTGACGGTGGTGGCAGGGTGTGTGAAAATGGGACGCCTCTGGCAATTGCTGCCACCACTCTATGCTCTGCTCACCCATTTGCTCGCTTGCCCACCCATTCACTCTCCCTTTGGCTTCCTACGGCAAGTTGTTCCCATGGCAAAATGGCTGTATTATAATTGTCCTGTAACATCTTGGCAGTGGTGAGTTGGCAGAGGCGAGTTGGTGGTCGCAAAATGGCGGCAGTGACCCAGCTGTGCCAAGCTGGCCATGCCGAGTTGTCCCATTCTGCTCCCTGATGGTGTAGAGATGAAATATAATCTATTGTTAGTTGAATTTGACTCCTCATGGCTACATTGAGATGCTGTGTATTATTTTTTTTTGGAGTAGTACAGAAATGGCTTGCCATTGCCTTCTTCCAAAACACTTTTTTTTTAAAATGTCCAACTTTAGCTTATAGCCTTGGCCTCTCTTCATGGTTTCCCACCCAGCTCTGATCCTGCTTTTTTCTTTCTTTTGAGGTCAACCAAAATACTTCCCACTGAAGCAATGGACTATGTCAGAGGTCTCCAACCTTGGCAATTTTACGACTTGTGGACAACTCCCAGAATTCTTCAGCCAGCCATGTTGGCTGAGGAATTCTGGGAGTTGAAGTCCACAAGTTGAAGTCCTAACGTTGTCAAGGTTGGAGACCCTTGGACTATGTCTATTCAGAAGGAACCTCACTGTCAGACGTATTGTAGGATAAGTAAGTCCAGAATTGAAATCAAAGGCAATAAGAAAAAAAAATCTGTTGAGGCTTTTGCCATGCTCAGGTATGCTGTCACATTTTAAATTGAGCTCTGTAAGTTGTACCTTTATGTATTATGAAAATTATGAAGTGATTAAAATTAGCAAGGGATCCAAGAACTCTGTGGAAGGATAATATGCCGTCTCTGGTGGTCATACATCTGTTTTTCCTGAAAAGTGCAAAGGTTATAATTCTCATGAATGTTAGAGGCATGCTACCAAGTATGTTGAATCTAATGATAGCTTTAATGGATGCCTCCACCTTAGGTTTTCATGGAAATTATGGGGAGAATTTTAGTTGCCCACAGAACTCAGTGTTCGTGTGCATTCTACAAAAATGTTTACTTCCTGATTTCTGCAAATCACAATCCTATTAAGAACCAGGAGCAGCTCAAGGCTTTTTCTCTCCTTCTTGAAACAACCAGCAAGTGGCTCTCTCTTCCTCACTTAGAAGAAGATCTTCACCTGTTCACAGATATCCTCTTTTGTCCATCTACCATGGATGGGCTGGCCTATTCACCAACCCTACTTAGGACTTCTCATTACATACTACAACTACGAAAACTAATTTGGTCAATATTCTTTTTTCCTGGGGAAATATGGCCATGGTATTAGTCAAGCATCAAAATATATGTGATTACGTATTTTTATTGCTTAGCCCTGGGATCTTCAATTGTCAAAAAAGGCAAGATGGTGATGGATAGAAAACCATGAGGGTGTTTAACAAATAACATCCCCAGTTACTACAACAAAGTACTTCCGGAGTTCCCCATTGTGCTAGACTCTGCGCTTCCAGACTGGGATTGCAGAACCTCCTCCCTGTTTGCAGATGAGCCTCAGAACAGTGTGCCTTTTTTGAACCCGAAAGACCACCATATATAATAATCACAGCTTGGTATGATTTGTGAACCCTTCCTACGTATTATTATCATAGTCCCAAAGCAGTAATGAGTAATCTGGAGCTCTCCAAATGATCTTGGAATATTACACACATCATCCTTTATCACTGGCCATGGTGGAGAGCTGATGGGAATTGGAGTTCTGGAGGGCCAGCCACATGTTGCCCATCTGTGTCACGAGGAACATACAGTAATTGTGCCTTAGTCTATGAGTGTGGCTCTTGGAAAGTTTATTTTTTCTTGTGCCTCCAATCTGTACCCAGCCTTACAGTTTATTTGAAGATTAACGGCAGTCATCCTAGCTTTACATGTGTCTTAGTCTTCCTGTTATAGGAGAGCTCTCTGCCATGTCAGAGAAGGGGCATCCATTTTAATTTCACAGAGAAGCTTTTCTATCCATTATTTACTATCTACAGAAAACAATAAAACCTCTATCAAAATGGAGGCAAACCCAAGAACTATTTTTCACTCATCTTGTTAGCACAAATCACAAGAGAAGTAAAACTTAATTCAGGAGCTGTCCATGCCTTCAAATCAGGGCAGCCAACAAATTCAGAAGAATTCAGAACAAAAGTACATTTGAGACAGATGCAAAGATACAGGTTGAAGAGCCACCTGAGATGCATGAACATTGATGTCTATGTATCCACCAAACATGTTCTGTTTCAGAAGAAGAGGCATCAAGATGAAGCAACGAGTTCCAACAGTTCTCCTTTATTGCAAACACCAACAGAACGGATTTTAAAAATTGTGCGGCCCCCTTTTATAGCCCCCCTGCACAATACCTTGCTGGCCAATCATTGCAAAAGGATCTTTTCCCACCGTGCGCGTGCGCGCAAGGCTGGGAGCAGCCTTTCTTGTCCCGGGCATCCACATGGTCTGCCCGAGCCAATCGCTGCAGCCTGCGCCTGCCGGCCCAGGACATAACAAAACCCTTCCTCCACTCTGCAAATTTATCCCTTTCTTCCATCTCAGGCATCCCAGTTCAATGTTTATTTCATCTGAATGAAAAGGGAGAGATGACTGAGATTCACATCCAGGGCTTCATCAGCTGTTGGTCACATCTTCTGTAGTTCCTCTTGATTGAGTGTTTCCCATATTGCAATGGGGAGGGCCCTATGCATTACGGGTAAATAATAATAGGATAGCTCCATCAATACCTGCCAAAGCAGGCCCTGGGTTGTGATACTTAGGCAATGTCATCTAGTGTAAAGGAACGTAGAGATGAGCCCTTGGGAAAGGGTAAAGAAACTGTTGAGGGAGGTGAAGTGGCAATTCAGTCCTGGGAGAGTGAAAATCATGAGAAACTCAAAATAACCCAACCTTAATTCTGTTTTATATTAGAGGGGGTAGAGGGAAATTCTGACAGGCTTTCACGTTTGATGCTAGCCCTTTGTGGCAGGCAGGAAATCGACACTATAAGGATGCCAGGAATGCTAGTTGATTGTTGTTTCTCCATCTCTTCCCCAAAGTCATCTCTATGTTCCTTTACATCTGGCATGACAGGAAGTGGACCTCCCCTGTGCCTGGCTGAGGAATTCTGGGAGTTGAAGTCCACAAGTCATAAAAGGGCCAAGTTTGAAGACCCCTGCTTCTAACCTGCAGATCAATGCATAAAAGATAGCTAGTGAAGTTGCAGATTCATGCATTTTACAGTTTTTTCAGTGTTGCTGAATCAGAATCACAGAAGTACATTCTGTGTCCACATATGTAGGGACATTATGGTTTCTCATTATCTGTCAGAGTTTTCTTTCTGTCATTGTGATTTGAGTGTTTCCTGTACTTCAAAATGCTCATATGATGATTGTGCAAATCCTGCAAATAGTAACACCATGCTAAGTGCTACAGAAATGTCCCAAATGGACAAAAATCAGAAGTAGAAAATTGGTGGCCCTAGAAATATTATTGAACCCAAGTCCCAACAGCCACAGTCAACTTGATCTTGATTTGGGATACTGGAAATTGCAGTGTGGCACCATCTGGAAAACCCAGGAGCCATGCCCCCAGATAAAGCTTAGCGTTAAAATCATATATACACAGGGATGTAATCTTTCAAGCAAAGCCTTTCTAAACATTTCATTGGGACTGCTCTTGAGGGAGTCCCTCTAGTGAACAAAAACAAAGTTTTTATTTTCTTGGTTTGCTTCATACACCTTTTCCGGATTTGCCTCATAGCAAATGTCATGTCTGCTGTATTCCCTTCTGATTGAAAGCCACACTGTGCCTCTGAGACGTTCCATTTTGAGACAGTGACATGTTTGTTCAGAGAACATGGGCAGATATCTTGCCTGTGGAGGACAACCGTGAGATACCTCTGTAGTTTCCGCAGTCTGATTTGCTTATCTTATTTTTACAGAGAGCCATTCAGTGGTGGGATTCAGCCAGTTTGCACCAGTTTGGCAGAACCGGTAGCTAATTTTTTGTTGCCCAGGCCCAGAATGGACTTCTGGAAGCGGCATCCACACAGAGAACTGGTTGTTCACATATTTGAATCCCACCACTGGAGCCATCTTGACAGCATCATGGAAGTCATCAGACATCTCCTCTGTGAACCAAATATCTTCCAAGAGGTCTTGGAATGCCTGCAAGGCATTTGGGACTAGTGGTTTGTAGGCCTCAGCAGGAATGCCATCCCTGCCCTGTTGCTGTATTTGAGCTCATCTGCAAGAATGCTTGGCTGATCTCATCAGCAGAGGGAGGCAGGTCTAGAGCATCTAGGACTGGCATCTGAGGAATCTTCTGTAAGACATCATGATCAACTGTGAATGGCCTATTGGATAAATTGGAAAAGTGTTCAGCCCAATAACTTTTCAGTCTTGTGGTTTTCATCAAACCAGTCTTGATGAGTCTGGGTTTTCAGTCCAAGTACATTTGATGTTTTCTGCATGATGACATCTTTAAACTTCATCCAATTTTCAGAACAGGTTCCTACAAGTGGTAAAGTGCCAGAGAGCTTTTCATTAAGTACAACTTGGAAGCTATGGGTTTAGTCTGAGTCTTGTAATCTGCCAGTGTTTAATGATTTTCTGACAGTCTTTGGTTGCTTACAGTGTAAAGGGGCTTGTGTAGGTTGAGAATTGACCAGCTCAGCCTGTGATCTGTCCAACACTCAGCATCTTGCATGTCATGGATGATGGTGACATCTTTAAAGTTCAGCTGACATACTGTGACATAGCAAAGAAGATGCCAGTGTTGGACCTGGGATGCATCCAGGTAGTTCTGAACTTCTTCGCAAGTCTGAACATCATATTAGTGTCACACAGGTTGTACTTGGCATATGTGCTCAGAGGCAGCATGTTGTTGCCTTTTATCTTTCCCACTCAATGTTGCCCAAGGCCTCTATCCCAGTTGCCACTGTTTGCCCCTATCCTAGTATTGAAATTGCCCAGAATGACAAATTTGTTGCTGGTGAGGGTTGTTTGAATAATTGAGTCCAGATCTTCGTAAAAAAAAACTTTCTTGTCTTTATCTGGATTCGTGAGAGCTGGTGCGTAGGTGCTGACAATATTGGGACTTGCTGAGAGGAAAGCAGAACTTCATAATGTGTTCATCTATTCCAGTGGATTGAGTAAGAGATGTTCTTTAGCAGAGCAATTTTGATTGCAAAATCTTCTTTGTAAGTCCTGTTGTCAGTCTGTGGCTTCCTTTTCCCAAAAATCCATATCTGTTTGCCGCTTCCTGTAATGAACTCTCATCTGCCAACCTGGTCTGACTGAGTGCAGCATTGTCAATGCTATAATGGCCAGGTTTGTTCGCAATGGGTCCTTTTTTTAGGCCTTGATATCTTGTCTCTATCCAGCAAGGTATCGATATTCCTGACTCCAAAAATGAGTTTTCTTTTATTTGTTTTTCTTGATTCTCGACCACTAATGAGATGATCTGTTAAACATGGTTAACTGGCCAGATATTGTAGAGCAGGCAATTGTTAGAGTACCTTTTCTATCGCCCTTTCTCATGAGAGGGTGGACTTGACACTGTTATTCTAAAAGGGCTGCCCAGTTGCCCTGGATGCTGCTGGATATCTCTGCTACTCCAGGTACTGGCTGAATGACCATGGTCCAAGGGCTGCCCATTGCAGGTTTGGGACTGTAACTGCTAGTGATCGTTGCCACCTGTTGCTTTGCAAGCTCCTTGTTGCTCTTTGAGGTTGAGCTCCAAGGACTGTTGCTCTGCTGCTCCCCACTGAGAGATGGGAAAGGATTTTGATATCCCAAACCAACTAATAACAGCAAGGTGAAGATACCTAGAATTCTATTAATGGAAGCATTTCAGAATATCTACTGATACGTATGTCCTCAAAGAGACTAGAACAATGATTAAGATGATTTTAAGTCACATCTCCTGACACTTGACTATGGTAATTCCCATAATAGCACTTAGACTTATGGACCGCTTCATAGTCCTTTACAGCCCTCTCTAAGCAGTTTAAAGCAGGGCTTTTCAACCAGTGGTACGGGTACTACATGTGGTACATTGGCACCTGGCAGGTGGTATGTGACCATCCTAGAAAAGTGGTAGCAGGGGAGGGGAATGAGCTGAACCGGTGGCAGCACAGCACAAGTCTGAGCGAGAGATGGCTGGATCTGCAGGGCTGTCAGGGCTCAGGGGAAGCGCCAGGATCAGCGCCAGGCTCTAGCTGGAGCTCGGCACTGATCCTGGCGCTTCTGCTGAGCCCTGAAGAAACACCAATCAGCTGGAAAGCAGCATTGATCCTGGAGCTTCTGCGGAGCCCAGAAGAAGTGCCGATCAGCTGGAATGTTGCAGCATCTCCAGGGTCTTGAGATTTACATTGAGATGCTTGGCAACTGATTCATATTTATGACGGTCACAGTGTCCCAGGGTCATGTGAAGTGACCAAAACCTGCTGCAACCACCCAGCAGATGGGGGAAATAAAAACCAAACACCCCCCCACTGCCAATCCTCAACAGAAATGCTCACAATGAAAACCTCGAACAGGAGGAAGAGCGCCGCCGGGCGGGCAGGCAGGTATCTTGCTCGGCTGTGGCTTGGGGGGCACTTTTTTCAGTGCCATTGTAACTTCGAACAGTAACTAAGCAAACTGTTGTAAGTCGAGGACTACCTGTACTTTATCACTTTTTCCTTTTTTTTTTTTTGACATCTTGCTAGGCGACTGGTGGTACTTGGATGTTGCCATATCCTAAAAGTGGTATAATGGGTGAAAAGGTTGAAAAGCCCTGGTTTAAAGAGTCAGCCTATTGCCCCCCAACAATCTGGGTCCTCATTTTACCAATCTCAGAAGGATGAATCAACCTTGAGCTGGTGAGAATCGAACTGCCAAACTGCAGGCAGCTGGCAGGCAGCAGAAGTAGCCTGCAATACAGCATTCTAACCACTGCACCACCAGGGCTCATAAGGAAAGATGAATCAAATTTTCAGCTTTTTGTGAAACGTATTTATTTCAACATCAGTATTTTTTCTTACAGAGCAATCTTTTATGACACCTAAGTCCTATGGTTGGTTGAACACTCCTGGATAGATAGATATAACTTTGCAAAATGAAGCAGACATAGAAATAAACTATTTTGTTGAAGTTGGAATTTATAGAAAGTTCATTGGAAAAGGAATACTACGTGAAAAACAGCATATGACTAATTTTGGAGTGACTCTGGCAGGAATAAAGCTAGTGAACCAGGAACAGGCTGGAGAGTACTGTTACATTAACAGAGATCAAATGTCTCTGAAGGTTATCAAGAAAATAGCCAAGGCGAGTATGTATTCATGAGGAAAGATGGGAGGAAAAAGCCTAGAATTGAAACCAGGGGTGTTCAACCTTGGCAACTTTAAGCTTGTAGATTTCAATTCCCAGACTTTTCCAGCCAGCCATGGGAAATTCTAGAAGTTGAAGTTCACCAGTCAATATCAGGGATTTGTTTCCTGTGTGTTTCAAGGAGCAAACCTGTGTTGTGTTTAGTTTATGGCTTTATTCTTATCTGCAATAGAGATGAATCTGTCTGAATCATGTCTGAGAGCCTTTTATCAAGTAAACCACATTTGAATAAAATGTTTGGAGAATCGAGATTTACAACAAACCTGCTATTAAGCCTGGCATCCAAAACTTTGAAGCCAGACCTGCATATGTTCTATTGTCCAGTTCTGCCATCCCTAACTAACCTGCTTTTATAGATGCAATGCAATATGCAGTCTTTTCATTGATGCCAACATAATTATCAGTCTAATTAGCTTTTATACATGGTTGTCAGACTGATCTTCTGTTCTGACCTGGGTAGAAAAATGTTGTGGACCAGCCATGCTATTTTGTAAATAGTCCTGCCAGAATATATCAATTTTCTTAACAAAAGTACTGTAATCTTTGGTGCTTTCTTTCCCTTCACCCTTTCTATTTCTTTCTCCATCCCAAGGTCTCTTATAAGATCTCAAGAACCGATTAATGTTAGAGGTGAACAATCTGTCGAGTTCAACAAGAACTGTATCTAACACAGGGTAGCAGAAATCAATTTTTATGTATTTTTGACTGCTCTTAGGAATAGCCTGTGGAGATGACTATCCCACTGTGCCAGCTTGCTGGATATTTTCTTTTGTTCGTTGTGATCTACAAGTTATATCACTGTCAGAGTGATTTTTTGATACTGCCAGGCTAGCAATGGCAATTTCAAGGTCTTTAGCCATATTTTCAGCTTTATCATATCATACTTTTCACTTATTTTTAGCCTCACTCATTCTTGAGAAATACTAACAAGCTTTGACCTAGTCCAGGATACTAGCTACACAGAAGCTTTTGTGTCATAGATTTTCCATAGCAAAGCTAAGATTTCAAGGCATCATTATTAAGCAAATAATCTCCATATTTTAACAGGTTTAGTGCTTCATTCTCCAATGGAGGTTTATGTTTCCATCTCTATGCTATACCTTGTATATGTTTGGAAACTACCTGTAAACTACCTGGAATTCATAAATCTTTTCCTCTGTCTCAAACTTGTCCTGCA
Organism: Protobothrops mucrosquamatus; assembly: GCF_001527695.2. NCBI lineage: Eukaryota > Metazoa > Chordata > Lepidosauria > Squamata > Viperidae > Protobothrops > Protobothrops mucrosquamatus. Next base: position 519,065 of record NW_015386723.1, read on the forward strand.
AAGGGGTGGATTACAGGTTTCCGGTTCTGTGATGGCTTATTTAAAATTGAAGTTCATTCTTTCTTTTAAAAACTTTATTGAATTTCAGAAAATTCTAAAATACAAAGAACCAACCCCCCCTCCAGACCATTTAAAAGGGGGAAAGCAGAAAAAAAATAGGGGATGCAGACAAGAAGAGACAAATGGTATAAAAAAAACCTAATTTCCAATTTTCTTTGGTACAGATAAATATAATAACCCTTTAAAATAGAGTAAACCATAGCACATCATACTTTTATAGTTCTAAACATTTCTTTCTCCCCCCCCTTCTTCCCCTCTCCTGGCCTTTTGAAAATATTTAAAGACCTGGCTGAGTCATCTTGCTAATTAATTAATTAATTAATTAATTAATTAATTAAACTTTTATGCCACTCATCTGGGGCAAATAGAGGAGCATGCAGCCATGGGGCTGGTAGCACTCTGAAGGCCTTCCCTCCATCTTTTAATTAACTTTTAATGTCATGTTTTAAACTATTCTTTATATTCAGTTTTTCTGCTTTTAACATTTTACATGTTTTACCTTTTTATTTGTATATTGCCCAGGGTTCCTCTATGAGGGAAATGGCCAGTTTATATATATGATAAATGAAAACATAAAAATAGTCATCAAGTCCTAAATTTCAGTTCTTTCCGTTTCAAGATGAAAGTCCAAAAGTGGGTGACCAGATCATTCTTAATTAACAATAATATTTTTCTTCTTCTTGAGCTCAAGCATGCCCTTCTATTTCATAATAATTGGCAATACCCCCCCCAAAAAAAACAACAACAGCAACCCCCCCCAAAAAGCATCTAATATTTTGAATCCTGGTTTTTCAAAGCAGGGAACAATTGTCATCCTTGTATCTTTTTATGGTCTTTTCACCTGGGGAATTTTGTTTGAAGCAGGAGTACCAAGAAAAGCATCTAAGCGGTCAATTCAGTCTGAATCTATGTTGGCTGTGTTTTAAATTCCTAAAAACATCTTCAAATGTTTTTATAAGATATGTTCTTCCCTTCACGCAGCTAATTACCTCTCACATACTTTTTCATTATAGCAACATGTGGGAGGATGGTGATGGTAATGGTATCATTTTTAAAAAAAATGGCACAAGGATGGACTTTTGGGACCTTAGCAGTTCATCCTCAAGGTCCTAATTTAATAACTTCTTATGGTCTCTGATTGGAGAGAGCTGATAGTCTCCAATTCGTCAATGGAAATTGGCTGATAGCGATTTCAGTATGTTCTCTGTACTTCAAAGCTAAGAGAATTGAAGAGAATCAAACGTCCTTTCCAAACATATTTGAAGAGACTGGAGAATGAAAGGCTGGCAATGCCCATTTCCTAGAGATGTATTCCTAGTCCTGCAGACCAAGGTGCTTCCTAGTACTTGCTCAGTGTGTAGGAATTTGTTTTCAGTGTTAGAATTTAAACTCACATACAAATCTTTTTATATACATATCTACTCCTGTCTCCCTATGCTTGCCTTTGGCTTAATTCCAAAGGATGAAAAATATGCATCTGTATGGATGTTTGTTGTTGGTAATCCATTGAAAATGGAAAACTCTGCTGATTACAGGGAGTCCTTAACTTACAAGTTTGTTTAGTGACCGTTTAAAGTTACAACGGCACTGAAAAAGGGACGTGACCGTTTTTCATATGACGGTTGCAGCATCCCCATGGTCATGTGATCAAAATTCAGATGCTTGGCAACTGATTCTTATTTGGGATGGTTGCTGTGTCCCGGGGTCACGTGATCCCCTCTTGCAACCTTCTGACAAGCAAAGTCAAATGGGGAAGCCAGATTCATTTAACAACCATTTTACTAACTTAACAACTGCAGTGATTCACTTAACGACTGTGGCAAGTAATGTCGTAAAATGGGCCAAACTCACTTAACAAATGTCTCATTTAGCAACAGAAATTTGGGGCTCAACTGTGGTCATAAGTGGAGGACCACCTGCACTGTCAGCAATTCAGGAGTCCCCTGGTAAAATAGATCCTGTTTGACCTTCTGCATACTGGAATTCCATAGCTTAGGATGAAAAATGAAATGACTGCTGGTTGACATTTATATATTTGATTTCAGGATATTTGCAGCAAGTCTTCTCTTGATAACATTTTAGTGGTGTCACAAAAGAAGTATGTTTTCATTTCAAAGACATTTGTAGATAACACTAGCATATACAGAATATATAATATTTTTATTTATCCCCCTTTACTGCCTCGATAAGATATTTTCCACAACTTTCTACTACATTTAACTATATTGATTATGTCATAAAATATACTTCATATTCCAAGAGCCCAAGACATTATGGACATCTATAAGCTATATATTTACACTGACTCATTGCATTAACTCTTCTTCATTACAGCAATTGTTATGCAATAAATATAATCAATGCACTATTTCAAAGGAAACAGGCATGGCTATGTTCACCTAAGACAAAATGAGCATATCTTTTGCTCAGATGACTAAATAAAGCTATTTATTTATACCACTCTATAGTTCAACAGGAAAATATTTTATTTATTAAATGTTTACCTTACCTTTAGCCCTATTGGCTCTCTGGTGATGGCTGATATTGACTTAACAGAATGACTGACATTTTTTCTCATTCCTCTTTAACTTAAAAAAAAAATCCAAAACAAAGAGAGAAACAAAAAAAAATCCTTATAGATCCTGAATAGCTTGTCTTACACGTCATGATATCTTACTGTATTCAATCTTGAGCAGTTGTACAATATTCTGTAAAAGAGATTTAAATTGGGAGGGGAGAACCTAGTTATCCTCTGATAGAAAACTTCTGTGATAGTCGATGATGTGATGAGCCATCTGAAGCAGCCCACTTTTCCATAACAAACCAATATGCGAAATATTTTGCTGTTTCAATTAAACAACCATTATTACTGTTGTGAGCTATGTATTCTTGCTTTTCACAGTGCCATTTTGTTTCAATTAAACAACCATTATTACTATTGTGAGCTATGTATTCTTGCTTTTTACAGTGCCATTAGTTATTCTATCCTTTTGGCATGAATAGAGATGATCAGATACTCCAGTTAAATGTTGAGGTAGCTGGTGATGGGGAAAATTCTTAATCAGATATCCTGGATGATCTAGTCTGTCAGTGTAGACAATAACAATTTCCTCACTAGTCATTCATAGAGCTTTTTGCCATTGTCAATACAATTTAAAGCTTGCTCTCATTGATGTTATTAGGATAGCAATGATGGTGGACAATGCTGTGGGTTTTTCCTCATTTGCTTCTAACCATTGTACATGCCCCAGTAACTGCTTTTTACTCTTCCATATGCTCAGGATAGCAGGAGTTTGGTGTAATAGTTAAGGCATCTGGGTAGAAACCTGGAGACTGAGTTCTAATTCTACCTTAGGCACAAAGCCAGTTGGATGACCTTTCTCTCAGCCCTAGGAAGGAGGTAATGGCAACCCACTTCTGAAAAATTTTGCCAAGAAAGCTGCAGGGACGTGTCCTGGCAATCTCTAATAATCAGACATGATTGAACAAAGGAAAAAAATAATCCTTGTGATATTATCTTTTCTTAGGTCCAGCTCATATCTGAGGAGGCTTAAATTTACCCTTAGTTGTTCCATTGTAAAGTGTTGATTTTCTCTTCCCAACAAAATGTTTGCTGTGGGCATGATCTGACTTGCTTTATCAACCAGTTAGTCGCTGATATGGTAGGGAGTTGGGATCTGCCCAGCCCTTATTGGCCACTCCAAGTTGCTCTCTTTTATTATGGGTCTTAACACTAAACTGATTTTATACTGGACAGATCTTTAATTAGAGGAGACCTTTATTAATAGAGGATCTACAGCTTTTCACAGAATCAAAGCTACCTCAAATCTACATTATACAACTGGACTCACATGCTGTAGCAGTTTTTTCCTCTTTTCCTCATATTAATGGATCCCTTAGCTCTTTTGCCTCCCTATCTTTGGAACAGATGCTGAGGGACAGGGAATTGCAAATGAAAGGGGACATTTGGTTTGCTTTCAGTTTGCTTGTTCCATGTGGATCTACCTGAAATGCTCAAGATCAACAGGAGCTTCACAGTTAAACAAACTGAACCCTGGATTTCCCAAATCTGATGCTTTTTACTCTGTTTTTACTCTGTTTTGAATCACAGTTATACATGGATTGCTTAAAAATAAGCATAACAAATACTCCCTTTTTTACGACCCTGTAATCCCTTAATTCTGGGTAGAGTCAGGGTGACTAGATGGAGCTGAGCATTTATGGGCCGGATGCCCTTCCTGATGCCACACAGAGTTCACAGCATATATTTTTTCTTTGTGCTCTAGGAGAGAAACATCTGCCGCTACCTAGGATTGAACTCTCAACCTTCTGAGTGGAAAGTATTTTCACCACTGGGCCACCAAGCCGCTCATAACAAATCAAATAACTAAATAAAATATTTTCTTGTTGAACTGTGGGATGGTATAAATAAATAGCTTTGTTTGTAGATCTAAGCAATTCATTAAAAATCAGATTAAAAATTATAAAATGTTAACATCTTAAATATACTAAGAGCGGAACAAATAACTTGGATTGGAACCATTCACTTTTCACACAAAGACACCTAATATGTATTTGCCTCCTCCCTGATTGATAATCTATCCTCTTGATCATAGGTACTGGGGAAGAAAAATGTGTTTGGGTTATGGCAGTGGTGGCGAACCTATGGCACGCGTGCCAGAGGTGGCACTCAGAGTCCTCTCTGTGGGCACGCGTGCCATGCCCCAGAGATGGCAACCGTCCCTCTTCAACCAGCCGCCCGCTAACTAGCCGAGGTTCCACGTGGCCGGATGCATCCCAGCACCCTGCGCTCGCTGGCCTTTGTGCGCAGGGGCCGATGGTGTTAGGCAGCAACCACCCCGGCCCCTGCCTCACCTTGCCCTGTGACAATGGCACTCCCACCCTGCCTTGCCTCGCCTCACCCTGCAGGACGAGCCTCTTGCCCACCGCCCCACCTGCCAGAGACCCCCTGGATCTCCCCCAACCCTGCCCAGCCCCCACAGGTGTCCCTCCCGACGAGCAACATTGAGGTGATCATGCCCACCTTGGCCACACCCACCCAATCTGCCATGACCACCACAGCCACGCCCACCCAGTGGGCCACGCCCACCTGGCACCCGGCGATAGATTTTAAATCTAAAAAAAATTAATCTGAATCTGAGTCTGAGTCTGAGTCTAAGTCTATCTAGAGGGGGCCACCAGGTTGAAAAAAGATAGCTTGCATCATGGTACAGCGAAATAATTTCAGCAAAGAAATTATTGCATATTTGCCAACAATCACTACACGTTCTATTTTGCTTCTTAAAGTAAGGAAATAGCACACCTGCGCCATCTCCTAACAGATTGCAGGAGGAATTAAATATTTCCAAGGACTTTCTTTCAAGGATGATAGCCATGTTAATATTTTTAGTCACTAAAATACTGCTGTTGTTTATTGTGGGAGAAATTTCGGACAGCATCTTACAACCGTGTTATTAGTCTTTGAGGAGAGCTAAGATTCCTTGTTAATGTTAATTAAATGACTAGTGGTGGTTAATGTTGAATGAGAACCTCCACTTCCATAACTGTTGCTTAAAATAATTAAACAAAAGGCAGCTGCCAAGCAGAAAGTGACTATGGGTTGTTCCGAATGTCTGCCATTTCTTAAGAGGGTATACTTCAGTTAAACAGTCTGTAGTGCCCTCTGGTGCAGTTTGTGAGGTAAATGTCTTTAAAATAGAAACAAAGCAGGATCAGACAGAAGGGGATAGATAGCATGAGCTATCTCTGCAAACTAGCATTTTAAAAAATAACTTCCTGCATGTAAATTTCTTAGAAAAGGAAAAAACAAAGTTTAGGCATGATTTTGTTTCTTTTTTGACTCTGAATAACATGGTTTCACATGAAATTATGCTAATTCTTCAACTGAGTTTTCCATTAAAAAAAATCATGGTGCCTACTGTACAGAAATAAAAAAAAATCTAGTAAAGAATGAATACGGTAAACATCTAAGCCAGAATAAAATATTCCAATTCACTTTAGAAGAGCTTCTACTAAATCCTGCCAACACTAATCTGATAGCTGGAAGAGGTAGGAAGAGCCAGTTTGATGTAGGCGTGAAGGGCTGGGCTAGAAACCAGGAGACTGTGAATTCTAGTCCCACCTTTAGCAAGAAAGCTGGCTGGGTGCCTGGGCCAGTCATTCTCTCTCAGCCTAAACCTCCTCACAGGGTTGTTGTGGGGAAAATAGGAGGAGGAAGGAATATTAGATCTGTTCACTGCCTTGAATTAACAAAATAATAAAAGTGGGATATAAAAAAATACATAAAAAATAAAATAATACAGTTGGAATAAAAACACAGAAATAAACAAATTGTGTGAAGCACTCCAGGCTGTGCAGTAGAAGAAGAGCAGGTAATTTGATTTTTAAGTCTGCTTGACCAAGTGGATTTGAGGCAATTTCTTATACGTTTCTGTAGACCTTGGTGTTTTTTAAACAGTTTTGCATTTTAATTATATCCATTTATTCTACGTGTGTTCATGTGAACAGGCATGATAGTCCATTCACTGTCAATATCCAGATTATATGAATGAAAGAAAAGCTATATACTATCATTGGTTCTAAGCACCCCAGAAGCATTGCCAAGTCTCCAAATGGAGTTAATACAGTCTTAAAAATTATGGAAATTGTGTTCATTATAAAGAAATCTTTGATAGTTGCTACTAGCAATCTGAAAATGGGAAATTTTCATTTTTCTTGCTGTCTTTGTTTATCTAGATGTAACAACCAACATTGTTTATTGTTGATTTTGCCAATTATGTAGTCATGTACATCATCCTATTTGCCGGGTTGTCTTGGATTTATTTTGCCATATTAAACCTATTATACAATAAAACAACCTATTATATAATAAAACTCTAGGCCTATTTCAGAGATGGCTCATGAGATTTGACTGCTTCAGATTTCCCCCTGGCTTCCTGCTTCTTCCAAACGATAGCCCCAAAGGAAGATTTTTTTTGTCATGGATGCCCTCCAAATTGTGAACTTCAATTCCCAGAATTCTTCATAAGAATTACCATTGCTGAGAACGGACTTTTCATGCTTGAGGTGTTACTGCACTTTTTTCTGAGTTTATCTCAACATATTCAAACTATGCTTTAGAGGTGTACTTGGCAAGTGAGCAGTAAAAGCATGTTGTATAATCCTTCGGGGAAGA
>NW_015386723.1:526701-530043 GCF_001527695.2 Protobothrops mucrosquamatus
TGTCATGGATGCCCTCCAAATTGTGAACTTCAATTCCCAGAATTCTTCATAAGAATTACCATTGCTGAGAACGGACTTTTCATGCTTGAGGTGTTACTGCACTTTTTTCTGAGTTTATCTCAACATATTCAAACTATGCTTTAGAGGTGTACTTGGCAAGTGAGCAGTAAAAGCATGTTGTATAATCCTTCGGGGAAGAGTACTTTTAGAACTAGTAATATTTAATCCTGTTGGGTTTTATTACTGTATATTTTCTACTTTTTTCTTTTTTACAAAGAGGAGAGGAAATGTCCAGTTATCACTTTTTTTTCTAGCTGATGCCTGATGTGTTGAACATTCTAAATATATTTTACCTTGGGTTGTTTTATTCACTTCTAAATGGATGTGGAGAAAATACTTGACTGGAGTGTTAAATTCGTCATCATTTAGTGGACAGCCAACATCTTTCTTCCAGTGACATCTTTCCAATGTGAGAGGCAATAGTACAACTGCTGATGCCCTGATAATACCTAATTTAGTCCAGTAGGAAAGAATCACAAAAGAATACTCTTTGCATTTGTTCCTGTTCTCTGCTTGTTCCTGCTGTCAATTTGATCAATGACTGAAATCAATTATGTCTAAGAGGCTAATGTTCATAATATGCTAAATTCAGTGTGACTGGAATAATTTGAATGGAACATCTGACATAAGTGTATCTCTTTCCTTAATCGGAATGGACATTCATTCAGAGAATGGTAAATTCTGAAAGAAATGGGCATTTTGTACAACTGACTAAGTCATCTTTTAGTTATTTTCCCATATAGGTTCATTTGGGAATTGTGGCCTGCTATCATGTCTGTTTCCTCAGAGATGTATCTTAGACTAATTTTCAGGGGACATTCTTAAATAATTGTGCAGAGGATTGAAATCAAGTGTTTTAAAACTTCTCTTGGCATTATTATTTATTCTATTTACTATACCGTCCTCTTTTTTTGGGCTGAAACTACATCTTTTTTGCCCTTACAAGAGTCCTGTGAATAAAATAAAGCAAGTGATTGTTTTTAACTAAAAGGCACCTAGTGGACTTCTAGGCTGATAGAGGATTTTAATCTGGCTATCACCACTTTTAGTTTGCCTCTCTAACTCAGCTTTTCTAATCTGTTATCTTCTAGGTGGCTGCAACCTCAATTACCCTCACCTAATATGTGGTTAAAATTTACATTATAGTGACAGAAAATGCAAAAAGTATTTTTAGTATTTGTATGTGAGCATGTGGATTGGCACAGTTACAGTGGCAACGACTGTATCATGGGAGGGCCTGAAAGACCAAGCTAGAGACAGATCATCACAGAGAAAATCTAACAATGTGGTTGCAAGTATAGGTAGTCCTCAACCCACAACAATTCATTTAGTGACTGTTCAAAGTTATCACAGCACTGGAAAAAAGTGACTTATGACCATTGCAGCATCCTCATGGTCATATGGTCACAATTTGCATGTTTACCAACTGACTCATATTTATGACACTTGCAGTGCTCGGGGTTATATGGTCACGTTTTGTGACCTTCTGACAAGCAAAGTCAGTGGGGAAGCCAGATTCACTTTACAACCGTGTTACTAACTTAACAACTGCAGTGATTCACTTAACAACTGTGGCAAGAAAGATCATAAAATGGAGCAAAAGTCCCTTAACAAATGTGTTGCTTAGCAACAGAAATGTTGGGCTCAGTTGGGAGCACATGTGTACATGGGAGATAGAGAAGGAACTTTAGATTATCACTTTATTCCCTGTTTAATTTTTAGGATCTTTTCTTTTATTGTACTTCTGGAAACTAGCAATTCATCCTGACAAGTTGGAATAAAATTTTGGAATAAACTTTAAAAACCTATTTCAGGCCCTATGTCCCCAAGGTAATGCTTCCATTAACAAGGTGATGAAATAAGTAGTTGAACATTCCCTCAGATTCAGATAGAAAAATCCCATTAATCTAATAAGATTACACTCAGAGGATCACAGAGTATATTTGGGAGGAGTCTACATATATTTAAGCTGAAAGTTAATATTTATCATTTACTGCTTTTCAGAGTTGTGAAGTGGGTGAAGTAATCGGCTAGAGATTATAACTGCAATTAGGTAATGTTAATAGAAGAAGCACTGATGCCTCACTAAGGGAAATTGCTAAGATTATACTTTAAGTATAGTCAATTAACTAGATTTTGACAAAGCAAGGAAAAGATGAAACAGAAGCCTTTGGATAAAATAACGAGAAGGAACATGTCTGTTTGGGGAATCTTAATATTTTGGTTGAAATCCATTAAGTGAAATTAAATACTATTTTAAACCAAAGTGCTAGAATATCTAATTAAGTTAGAGAAAGACTTGGGGAAAGGGTATTGGTATGGGAATTGAGAGATGGTTTACTAGCTTATCAACCAAGCCCATAGGAAAAAAATGGTCTTGTTTAATTGGTTGGGAGGATCCCTGGATAATAAAAGTAAAGTTTAGCAAAGATTTATTTAGGATGACTTTGAGTTTGAAGCCATAGTTAAGAAGGTAAAGAGTTGACTTCAAAAAAATAACCAAGGGACTATTGAGAAGTAAGGAATACAGTACAATTTCCAATGTATTATTCCATACCGAATGCTGAGGACTTACAGTTAAAAAGAAATGAAATAAGGGGAAAGAACACAAAGTATGCTCCTTCCTAAAATTATTGAACAAGAAAGAAGTTCATAAATCAAACTGAGAGATTCTAGGTAAGGCCTCACAGCACAACATGGAATGAAACCTGCTTTGTGATGACTGTACCCCAGTATTTTCCAAAATAAAAATGTTTCCAGTGTAAATGCCTTTAGCTGAATGAACATACCTGTATTTAGAAACTGAATTTTTCTGCTCATTACATTTCCCAATGAATCATTCTCCTAGATGTATTGGGACTGTATTTCCAGAATTCTCATTTAGGTATGGTTGGCTGTGAATTCTGGGAATTGAGGTCTCCACATATTTGTGGGACACCATTTTAGAGAGCACAACAAAACATTTGGGATAGCTGTGGAGCAAATCCATTGTGATAGTGTGATCATCAAAACAGTTACTGATATGCTAGTCACTTACTGTATTATTGTGATAATCTGAATGTCATACACAACCGTATGCTCAGTAATGGAATAAAATATCTGTTGGTCAGTAATAGAATAAAATATCTACCACACTATTTTATAAATATCTACCAAACTGTTTTATAATTTTTATGTAATTTTATTTTTCCTTTTTTATAGATATTTTATTAAGTTTTTATAGTTACAAATCTTTAGTGCTTAATAAACAACATGTCTGGGTTCACATATCTGACATTAATA
>NW_015386723.1:530361-545757 GCF_001527695.2 Protobothrops mucrosquamatus
TAATAGTAATACAACTTCCATTTCTACTCTCTCTAGGCATTTATAAAAATTATTCCATGTTTGAAAATATTCTGTATCTTCTTTCCCTTTCATTTTCAATGTAAGCCTATCCATTTCCGCACAATCCAAAATTTTCCTAATTATGTCTTCTTCCAATGGTGTTTCTTCATTTTTCCAATACTGTGCAAATGTAATTCTCGCTGCTGTTAATACATGTAATATTAAATATATACATTTTTGTCATAGTTCTCTGTAATTATACTTAGAAGAAATAGTTCTGGATTAACATCTACATGTTTTCTTAACATTTTCTGTAACCACATGTGTACTTTTGACCAATTTTTTTTTGCTTTAGGGCATGTCCACCAAAGGCGATAATACATGCCTGGCTTTTGCGTACATTTCCAACAATTAGTAGACATGTTTTTAAACATTTTTGCTAATCTTGCAGGGGGTAAATACCATCTATAAAACATTTTATATAGATTTTCTTTATAAGTAGCTGCCGTACTTATAAAGATTTTTTTCCTTTTTTAAAGAGAAGTTTCTCCGTGCTTCTCCAATTTTTATTGTACCTGTTGATTTATGTTTCATTTCCCCCCCAAATAATTTATCACACCAATTTTCCTATCAGTGTAATTCTCAGAGGCCCTCTTGAGTCAAATCACAAGGAGTGAGCAATGAGTAAATAGTGATAGTCCTTAGAAGCAAGTGCCCACCTTGCTACCACATTAAAGATTAACATAGTAAGATGAATAAAAATGCAACTCCACATTCACATCATTTCCAAACATGGAAGGATAGAAATCAGAGTATTTCACACTTCTGATACTAGCTAAGAAGCATATTGATACGATGGCTCTTTCTGAAGTTAAGAATCTTTGATATTGGAAAGGCCTACAAGGTTTAGTAGAGTTTAGTAGGAGAACACAAGGATTCCTTTAGATCAGACATGTCAAACTTGTGACGTCACGTGATGTCACGCAATATATCGGAGCTTTTTCCCCATTGCCGGCAATGGGGTGGGCGCAGTTTCCTGGTGATGCGTCCGGCCTGCGGGCCGGCAGTTTGACACCCCTGCTTTAGATCCCTCCAAATATATCTCTGCCCAACTCTTACTAAACTCTCTTGTAGACCTTTCCAACATCAGAGATTGAAAGAGCCATCCAAGAATCCTATTGGGAATCTGATGCTGGATTTTCTGATTCCACACCTGAGGTCTTCTAAATTCAGAACAAGGAATCTGACAAACCTGCTGGCTTGAGGTTGAATACTAAAGGAATGAATAAAGATCATTCCCCCCCACAGTCAAACTTGACTTCTGATTTCTTTATGAATATGCCCAAGTAGTATTCTTCTCAACAATTCAGAAGTAGTTTGCCAGTGCTTTTTTTCTTTCAGAATATTTTTAGCTTCCCAATCCAGTTTACTATCTTGGAATTTCTTGGATGTCTCCTACTCAAATGTTATCCTGATTTTATCCTGTGTATCTTTAGCCATAGTAAATTGAGAGCTGCCATCAGGGATTATAACCTTATAATCAATCATTAGTTTGATACATCTTAACAGTAATTGCCACTGCAGCTTTAATTATTTGACATATGCAAAATGTAGGCAGGTGGTCAGTCAACAATTATCATGCCTGCTCTATACATCATTTTCAGTTTATACAATGGTGTCAAATATAATTGTTATAAGGGTTTAAAAATGTTTTTATTCACATTTATCATAATCAGAGTCCTTTCAAGTGAGGTTACTCAAGCACGGTGAAACTTTTACTGTATCTCAATTGAAGCTGTAAATGTTTCTCCCATTTTTTAAAAAGGACACATTACCATTTTTCAGTGAAAGATCTGGCTCCAGTTTTAAAAATGCAATACTGTAATTGGGTATAGTAAAAGCTTCTCTACTTCCTTCAGTTCTCTAATTATTCTTAAAAACAGACAGATCTTCTTTGGAGGAAATTCTAATCAATCTTTGTTTTAAAAATGAGCTGGGTATTTCATACTCGTATATTAATCTAACTGATTTAAATCAAGATATTAGTTAAACAATATTCATCATGGTACTCTTAGCAAGTTGAGCCTGGAGGGATTTTTTTTGAAATAAAAATAGTTATATTTTTATTTTTTTTAAATCCCACATGCAAATAATACTCACACATAAAGCATCATGTCATTGGATTTGACTTTTTAATAGTTAATAGAATCCTATGCAAATTAAAATGAATCCTAAAATAGTTATTCATTCTGATAACCATTCTAGACCAAAGAGATACAGAAATCTAGATATATTTATGTGGGGTTTTTTAAGTAAAAATGGTATATTAATGAAAATAATAATAATGACTACATATGTTTGAAGATAAATGGAAAGAAGAAGATTAAAGGTTTGCCTTTAAGAGAGTCATCAATTAGATCCAAGCTAGCTGCTAATTCTTCTGACAAACAGATGGAAAGTTTGGCTGTAGGTGTGTTAAGCCCTCTAGATAGCCCTCTATTATTTAGAAAAAGTGAAATAAAAAACAAAGCCCTTTTGATCCCTAAATATCAAATATTAAAAAGCCAAATATTCAGTGTTGTAGCAGACTAATACATCTCCTGGTAACTTAGTTAAATGGAAAATTTTAAAAGAAAATACACTGTTCCAGTCAGACCACAGAATGTGTGGGTCTACTCCAAATAGAAAAAGAAGTCTCTAACAGTGATTAAAACTGGATTCAAACTATTACCTATCTTAATAAGATCCTAGGGAAAATAATATCTTCATCCCCAGCTTGATGTAAGGGTGAAGGCGAATAAAGCACTCATTTTAGGAAGCAGTGGCTTAGCACCACAGAAAGAAACAGCAATCAAATCCTTCTCATTTTGCCTATTCCTACAGAATTGGAAATTTCTGAAACAGATTTCTTGTTTCAATGACCTAGACTGCCCAGCTTCTTTGAAATTCCAGAATGTAGTCAATGGTTGTAGGAATGAAGTTAGTCCCATGCTTTCCCCAATCTCAGCTCCCAGCTTCCCTCTGGAGTTCTCTCCCCCCCTCCCCCCTGCCAATTTGAAGCAGACATTTTTTCTCTCTCTCTCCAGAGGAAGAAGGAAAAGCTGGGTAATGGACTCTCTACAAACTCAAGAACTATATTCCATGGGAAGAAATGTGTGTTCTGAATGCCTGCAATTTAGATGCGTATGAGTCTCCCCAATAAATGATAGTTTCTTATGCTATGCAGGGCTAAGAAGTAAAATAAAATAACTTTTTGAACAGAGGATTTAAACAGGTAGTGAATGGGACCAAGGCTATCCAAATGACTTCCTGCTTCATTGCTGGAGTAGGCATTCACCTAGGACAGGGATAGGCATCCTTGGCTCTTTTATGACTCCTGGACTTCAACTCCCAGAATTCCTGAGCCAGCATGGCTCAGCATGGAAACCTCTCCCTTTCTCCTCAGCATGGCTGGCTCAGGAATTCTGGGAGTTGGTCCACGAGTCATAAAAGAGCCAAGGTTGCCTACCCCTGACCTATGGGGTGCATGCACAGCTCCCTAGGATGATTTGCAATCCTGCTGGGCATCCTGTGAATAGGAGTCCCCAAACTGTTCAGCTTATTGACCCCTTTATGAAGTTTTAGATGGTTCTTCAACCCCCCAACATTTATTATATGAAGAAAATTTAATAAACACTATTTAACTAATAGTACTACAAAGACCTCCAGCCATTTATTTTCCCTCGGATACAGGTAGTTCTTGACTTATGACCCTAATTGAGCCTCCAAACAGTTGTACAGTGGACCATCACATCTTGTTGTTATTACTTTTTATGCGGTGGTCATTAAGTGAACACAATGGTCCTTAAGCGAATGCAGAGGTCACAAAGTGAACACTGTGGTAATTAAGCAAATCCATTGTTTTCTATGGGCTGGTTTTTATTAGAAACCAGAAGTAAATGACGGTCTCTAGCAAAAACGATGTAAATTGTGGTCGTGTGACCATGAAACACTACCAGTGGACGTAAATGCGGACTGAGCACCCAAAATGCAGTCATGTGATCATACAGGTGGGCAGACCTCCGAATTTTGAACCTGGATTTTAAGTAGGTCCATTGTAAATTTAAACGGTTGCTAAGTGAAAACTATCTGTAATCCCATTGAACATGGGGGGGAGGAATTCTGCTGCAGATGTGGTCTGAAGGAATAACATCTGGGATCCCGTTGATAGGATGGATGGCCAGATGTCAGCCAGAAAAGGAGGACAAGGGAAAGGAATGGGAAGAGGAAGAGGAGGAGTGGCCTGGGAGAGATGGAGGATGCAGCAATAGAAGCATTTCACACCCTTGGGAGAAAGGTCTTCTGTGTGGAGGGTGATCTTGCATAGGAATCTGAGCTTCTGAGTTTCAAATGAATGGCTGGTTTCAACCCTGCTGAATGAAAGGCATGCAAGTCCTTTCCCCTCCACCCAAGTTAGGCGGTTTCCTCTTTAGATTTCTACAGAGAGAAATTTAACACCTTGGCCCAGTACAAGCAAGAACACCAGAGGCTCTCTTAAAGAATTTATTGAGTATTTTGACCTCCATCATCATCGTGTTAAATTCATTTTACATCTAGAGATGAGTTAGTGAAATATGCATGGGCCACTAGATTAAAAAGGAACAGTATTGTTCAATTCATATCCAATTGGCACTTTGCAATAATTGCCAAGAGTGTCTAAACAACCCCTCAATGTGATTTGATGTTATTTTATTACCATCCTATTATTCTCCTTGCTAAACAGGCAGGCAGGTGGCGACTGCAGGTTTTTGCAAACGCTTACTGGGCAATATTCAATGTGGGATGTTTTATTTATTAGCATAAAGAGACACAATGGATTGTTGCTGATTAAAGGGATGATACGGCTGCCATAGTTGTCAAAAATATAGACTTAATTCAATAGAGAGGCGACAGTCCGTCTCCACGTTGATCTATGCTGAAGCCAACTGCATCTGAAAGCCGCATAAAGTCAGCATTGGCCTCTTAATTTTATGCTCCAGGGCATGATATAAAAAGGCTGAATTCTTACTAAGTGTCGGTAATTGCATGCTCCTAGCAATGAAAATACAAGCCAAATTTTTCAAAATTGGAAAGTGTTAATGTTTTTCCACTCTGGCCCATGTCCAGAGTAAATAAACACACAAACCAAAGCATTTTGTTTTAAAATAAAAGAAATAGAGAAAAAAGGCCAGCTCCTATCTGCAGGATGGCAGATTAAGGACACTTAAGTTTAACTACATATTATTCTTTAGTTAGGCCAAGCAACAAATATTCATGCAACCTTTTTTTTTTTTTTTTGCTGAATTTGGACAATGGTGCAGTACTGTATTAAACTAGTGTAAAGATGGAAAAGGAGAAAGAGAGCAAATTAAAATAAGTTTCCATTATTCCCATTTGCAGATGTCAATGATCAGCAGATCTAAAACTGAAAAATGTCAAATAGAAAAATTCATATACAGTATATTGGAAGCAAATTGATTCTATTTCATTTACTGGGAACTCTTTACTGCAAATAAATTAACATACTAAACAGAAACAAAATATACAAGGAGGCAAAAATTGCCATCCACACCCCCAGTACCAGGGCTGAACATGATATAACTTTAAGAAAAAAAAAAGACATTTGGGATTCATGGTGAAAACACAGAACGATTCCATAACACATCAGACTTTGATAGAAAAAGATGGTACCTGAATAATAAGCATAACTGCTTATGCCACTTTGTAAAAATTCAACTTATTAACAAAAATATAGGCTAAGCGGTCAATTAAACATAGGCTAAGCATACAATAGGCACAACTCAAGCACTCTAATAATAATCATAATAAAAAAATTGGTGGGAACATATAGTTGAAAAAAGCAGTTGAAAATGAGCAGGTTAAAATAATGTGGGATTTCCAAATACTGACTGATAAAGTCTTGACTCATAACACACCAGATATAACCGTGGTTGAAAAGAAGAAAGTGTGGATAATTGATGTGACAATATCAGGAGATAGTAGAATAGCCATACCAAAAAATATTTGATGGCACTTATAAAAACTACACATTGACAACATTTCCATCTGTCAATTGCAAAAGGACACACTGCTTGAATGTGACCATATATTACGCCAATACATTATGACATCCTAGGTTCTTGGGAAGAACTTGATGCGTATGAAGGACAACAACAACTAAAGAAGTGGCAGATGTGACTTCACATTATTGTGAACAACTAATAATAGTAATGCAGCAACAGACAGCAAACGCAAGGAAGCTGATAAAACAATGGACCACCTACTGTACTTAGCTGCTGCAAGAAGATCGCACAGAATGACTACAAACAGCAATACAGCAAAGTAACAACAATGGCACCTTGTAATATCTGCAAGAAATACCACTTGCCTACAAGTGGGACAAAGTAATAGAACATGAAGAAGCTAAAGTGCTCTGGAACTTTAGAATTCCATCAGAAAAGCATTTGCCACATAATACCATAGGCTTAACAGTTGTCGATAAGAAAGATAAAGTCTGGATAGCAGACATTGCAATACCTGGAGAAAGTAGAAGAGAAGAAAAAGAACTGGAGAAAAATCACACAAATAAAAAGATCTGCAAATAGAAATAGAACAACTATGACAAAAGAAGGCAAAGGAAGTATCAATAGTACAGTAATAGCACTTTAGGTGCAATGGTGCACTTGATAACCATTGGCATTGACATCACTATCAGTCAATTGCTAAAGGTAACTTTACTGAGAACAGCTTAGATCCTGTGACAATAACTTTAATACCATTAAACAACACCAACTGCCCGTCCTTTGGGAAGGACTCGATAGGCGGATAAAAATGCCAAATCTGGTCTAAACATCTGACTGACTGTGTGACCAGCCATAATAATAATCTTTTACTTGATTAAAACACCAGAAAAGACAGCAAGCCCTTTATGATGCATTGGTTTTTTTTTGGGGGGGGGCTTTTTTCTTTCTTTCTCCCTAACTCCTTAATGTCTCTCTTAAAATCTTTTAACCAAGGATGTGTTTTTGGTTTCCTTCACCTGAATTTACCATCCTCAGGTTTTAGGGAGCAGAAGGAATGCTGTTCTTTAGAAGACTTAAAAAAGATCGAGCTTGGCAGTATTGAAGCCTCAATCAGTCATACATCTTGCTAATAAAGTGATATACAGCAATATTGCTATTCAACAGTCTCCAGCAGTTCATTTGGCTCAGTTAATCTTCTCCTGTCCAAATCTTGCAATTGTATTAC
Source organism: Protobothrops mucrosquamatus (assembly GCF_001527695.2). Lineage (NCBI taxonomy): Eukaryota > Metazoa > Chordata > Lepidosauria > Squamata > Viperidae > Protobothrops > Protobothrops mucrosquamatus. Next base: position 537,628 of record NW_015386723.1, read on the forward strand.
AACATGTTGATGAGATGGCTGGTGGACAAGACAGAAGAAGAAAAACAGGCTTCAGAGAGATCGTTGCAATCTCCTGAACTTTTTTTTCCGGAATCTGGTCCCACATTAAAAATGAACAAACATCACAATAGCCAGTGCTTGAGTTTTGCTCTAAGTATTATCAATGAGAGACGGCAAAATCGCTTTTTCCAATGGATTCTAATGAAAAATTAATGTAGTAAGTAATAGAAACAATTTGCTCTACCTACTTTGTGAAGATAAGCACGTCTTTTCTAAGTGTCATTCAACCAAGGATGCAATATTAATAGCTGAATTATGGTTAAAGTTCCGGTGTCAGTTGCTACTCTAGTTCTTTGGACTTTCAGAAAAAGGCCATTTATGAGTTTGAGTTTATGAAAAGGTTATAAATATTTCTTTTCATAGGTTATTTGGACCCACAAATATTGTTTCCCCCCCAAAAAAAACCCCATCCAGAGGAAATCATGGACAAGAGAGATGGCAAGGATTCTTCCTTGACCAAACAGGTGAAGTTGTAGCGGTAGATTTTACCCCAGAGATTTAGCTATGCTTTATTATTATTTTCATTCACGATCCATTAAGAAAAATTCTTCTGCAATTTTGCTGACAGGCTCCAATTGGATCCCATGCCCTAGTGACCAATCTGGATGGGAAACAATGCGGATATGGAAGTCTTTAGAAAATGATTTAATACCAAGCCCCTATAGAGATGGTGGATTTATTAGGAGGCCAATTTTCTTTTCAAGCAAGGGTTGCAACTCTAGTTGCTGAGTAATCGTATATAAGTCTGCAGCTGTCACTCAGAACTGGCTGACGTAAATCTAGACTAGGGATGCTTCCCAATTATGCAGCTCTTTTGGAGGTATATTACTTCGTGCAACTTAAATTCATCATCTTCACAAGAAGAAACTAGATATTATGTTCCATCCCTTCTTCCAGACAATCTTTTCCCCTAATTCCATAGCTTTCTATCTGCAGGGGAAATTGAGGCGATAAAGAAGCATTCCACAAAATGTTCCCTTTTGTTAAGTGGTGGTGATATCCAGATGTAGCTGAAGCACCTCAGTCAGAGACCTATTTTTGCAGGCCCATTCTCATTCACTTTTCCTCTATTGCCTCTGTTTGAACCTGAGTTGTTCCGCTCTATTCTTCAAAGAAAGCGGCAATAGAAATGTAATGTTAATCATTTTGTACTCTTGATGGCTTCATTGGACAATGAATCAGTTATATTGGATTGGGAAAGATACTGCTCAAATGCTATTAGCTCTGCCTCCATTACTGAGCTGGGATTTTAGTCCTTATTTAAAGAACTCTGCTGCGCTGGAAATAAATACCCTTGGAAGGTCACCATGTTTTATCCGTCCCACGACTGCTTTATATATTGCATTCTAGGAATTAATGTTGCAGATTATACTTCACAGAGGTGCTACTTTTTCTTTATTTATGTTTCATTAAAAAAACAACACCCCACCACAAACTGAATTGGGCTTTTAAGAATGCATAGTTTATGTACCTGTTCAAAAAGTTTATAGAAGGGTTACGTTGATAGGCTGCTGATGGTGAAATGGGGGGAGGGTGAAGATAGGGTACATGGTGGGATTGAGAGCAGGGCTTTTCAACCTTTTCACAGATTGTACAGTACCACTTTTAGGACATGACAATATTCGAGTACCCCCAGTGCTTAGTCATCAAAATGTGATGACTAAAAAAAAAGGGGGGGGATTTTGGGCTTTACTGATTAGATTCATTTGTTGTTATAGAAATGGCTAGTTTATACTATTATGGAAAAGTAAAAAGTTGACGTTCGATGTTAATGCTTCATTCTACTGCAACAGAGGAAGTCGGAAGTCAATGCCTTTTTTCTTTTCTTTTGACCTTCTCCTCCTCACTTCCCCCCCTTTTTTCCTCCCCACTGTGTCCTACTATTTGTATTTTTGTATTTTATTCTATAATCTAATAAAATGTTACAAGCCATAAAAAGGGGGGGAAAGTACCAGTTTTAATTTATTTGATGGCAGTTCCTTTGCTGAATCACTTTCCCTTTGCATTGACAAATGTATGACAAATTTATTCATATTTATTAATATGCACCACTACCTTGGTGGTCAGCTGGCTGGTTGGCCCTTCTTCCTCTCTCCCTGCCCTCTCTCTTTTCCTCCTTGCCTGCTAGGCTCTCCTTCCACAGCTTCTTCTCCCCTCTCTCTTCTTCCTGCCTGCTAGGCTCTCCTTCCACAGCTTCTTCTCTCCTGTCTCTTCTTCCTCCCTGCCTGCTGGGCTCTCCTTCCACAGCCTCTTCTCCGTCCCCTTCTCTTCCCCCTGTTGTCTTTTTCTCCCTTTCCCACCAAAACTCCTCCTTTTATATCCTCTCCTCTCTCCCCCTCTCATTTTCTCTTCGGTGCACCTCCAGCTGACTCCTCTCCTCAAGGCTGCATTTCTCTGTCTCTCTTTCTCCATCCCCTTCTCTTCCCCCTGTTGTCTTTTTCTCCCTTTCCCACCAAAACATCCTCCTTTATATCCTCTCCTCTCTCTCCCTCCTCATTTTCTCTTCAGTGCACCCCCAGCTATGTACTGCTTCAGGAAGCGCCAATCAGCTGGAGCCCGGCGCCGATCCTGGGGCATCTGCTAAGCCCTGACAGGCCTGCAGCTCCAGCTGACTCTCCCTCAGGCTTGTGTGGTGCTGCCACCGCTTCAGCTCATTCCCCTCCCCTGCTACACTTCTCTAGAATGGTCGTGTACCACCTGCCAGGTGCCAAAGTACCACAGGTGGTATGCATACCACCGGTTGAAAAGCCCTGTCATAGAGGATAGGAATTGACCTCAAAATGTCTGGAGGGTACCAGTTTGGGTAGACTGCTCTAGCTATTCCTTTAACTCCATCTGGCATTCCTCCTTTCACAGAGTACATCCGAGCGACTGAGTTGAAGTGCTATCCATCCATCTTTGAGCTAGCAGAAAAGTCAATGCTGGCATTAATGTTCTACTCTGATCTCTATTTTACCACAGCAACAAGGCTGGCGAAGAGAACTGCTCTTATTTATTTATTGCGAGTGCTGCCTCTTTAAAGAAGCATAGACTGTAATGAACTTGGCACGTAGGTATGTTGTGCCAATAAGTAACAATGAAATGGCCATTTAGCATTATCATTTCTGTTTTGAAAAAGAAGGCAATGTTTTGGTTTACTAAAACAACAACAAAAACAACCGCACAATAAACATTTGATTGATTCACAACAATAAAGTTATTTATTTGCAAGAATGAAAAAGGAATGAAGCAATATTTTGGTTAGCGATGAAATGCACTGTCCTTTTGGAAATAAATTTTCATTTCTTGTTTATTTGAATTAATATTCAGTTTTACTACCTGTGAAAATGCATAACTCACTAAATCATATTGATTATACTTTTCAGGTTTATAGATCAAGTATGATTTTTTTCCTCTGAGAAGATATTTGCATCCCTGAAAGATGTATTAACGGTAATAAGAAAATGCAGAGAGATATCTTGCTAAGCCTAATGACTATGCCTGAAATAATGGGACTGAATATAAAAGAGGAGGAGGAGATGAAGATCAAAGGATTTGTATTAACTGTACTACTATTTGGAAAAATAATAGGTTGCTTAGGTATCTTGATTATGGTTATCTATAGCATTTTATTTTTCTTTTTATAAAGGCAACTATTTGCATGCAAAAGAAAAGATAAAACAAGATTTATCCCAAAGAGCTAATATAACAGTATAGATGTGACACTATTCTCTTCTAAAATAAATGCTTTATTCGGAGTAATATTTTTGCTTAATGTAATGCCAATTTAAATACTTAATGTCATCTTGATGAAAGTACAGGCTTAGAATATGAAATTTATACTGGAGTTTTGTTTTTTTTAAAAAAGGATTTGTTTTCTGCAAAGAAAGAAAAAGGAAGGAAGGAAGCAAGGAAGGAAAGAGAAAGAAAGAAAGAAAGAAAGAAAGAAAGAAAGAAAGAAAGAAAGAAAGAAAGAAAGAGAAGGAAGGAAGGAAGGAAGGAAGGAAGATGAAAAACAAGGCCTGGCCCAAAATATGTTAAGTTGCCCAAGGCCCTGTACTAAGAGATATTCCAACCTCTACCCCACCCAGATCAAGGTGCATGGTATTCAAATTATGCTGGAACTGGAGGCAGAAAGTCCCACAAGCTCTTCTCTCCAAATATAATTAGAATAAAATGAATAGTGAAGGAATTACTGCTGTTGTCAGTCAAATAGCAGGATCAGGCTTATTTTCAGTTGCTTTTACTTCAAATTAATTGTGTGCTGTTTCAAATTATCCTGTCATTGTTTAGCAGTTAGTTTAATTTTGAGGGAAGGAGGAGGAGGAAAGTACGGTAACTTAACTAAAAGAAAATGTCAATTTAGCCAGGCTTTGTAATACAGGATTGTTAGGATTATTCCCTATTCTGTTTTTCCCTTTTCTTATATCTTGACAGCAGATTTGAAGCTCAAAGAGAGAAAGAGAGAAAAAAAAATGTTTACATTTCTACGATGAGAGTAGCAAAGTAGGAAAGAGAGGAGTAGCCTTAGAAACACAGGGACATTCTGTGATTCTGTCCTTCTAGTCTGATGTACCATTTAGACAAGATAAGCAGGGTTAGCCCTAATGGTAGTTACCAACAATAATAGTAGAGGGCTGAGTGATTAAGAGACATAGAAAAAGCAAGATATTGTGTAAGCCCCCTCCCTCATACCTGCTAGCCGGTATATAAGCAGTTATTAAATAAGGGCTTACCCTTTTCCAGAAGAGTGCTAAATAGGTCTCCCTTTTTTTCATTTCACCTGCCATCACTCCCTGCCCAGGTACCTTGGAAAGGTGAAAGCGGGAGCAAATGTTCCAATGTTTATCTATCCATCTGACAAACCAGTGACAGTCATGGAAACTGTATGACTGGCAAGTGGATTCCCCACCAATTAGTGATCCTGGGAAGTTAAGGACATGGCAGCTGATCTGCATAGGAAAAAAGGACTCTTATCCTTTGGCTGCCAGCCCGGACAGTGGCCAATAGGATTAGACTGGATAGCAAATCTGTGCTTTTTAATTTTTCTGCTAGTTTATGGATTTTAGGAGAGCATTTTCTAAGCAACTTGGAAATAACCCTTAGAACATAAGGATGATTCTCAATAATTTGTTCCAGATGCAAAGTTTTTTCAGAACTTTAATTAGTGCTTTTACTACAAAATGTTAACATACCTTGACAAAATTGCAAAAAGTTGAAAAAAATCATGAGAAAATTGGTGGAAAATACTTGATATGCATCTTTGGCACCCATCATTGAAACACAGTACAGTACGATAGGTTAAGATTAAGGTCATTTACTGTTCTATTTCTCAATAATAGAATATTTGAAGTCAGTGGTTTTGGAGATTCAAAATCTTTGAAGAGCTTTTATACTAGTATAAAATTCTTTCCCCCTTTCTTTCTTTGACTCAAACAAGCAGGATTCTAGGTAATTATATTTACTGGGGAAAATAGTCTAGTTACATGACTCTTTATTCCTTATTCTATTTTCCTCTTGTCTTATCCCACAGCAGCAATTTTCAAGTTCAAAGAGAAAAAGAAATCATGATTAAATTTCTACTATGACAGTAGGAAACTAGGAGAGCAGAATTTGAGATAAATATACTGTTGGGTCAGGTCAAATTATCTAAATTCGCTTCAGTAGTATTTATTGCCGCAATGGAATATATTTTTTAAAAGTCGTTTTTCTATTTTAAAAAAATAGTGTGTTTTTTCACAATCAACTTATATTCTTGCTTTAAGTTAAACATTTGAAGTGTTTTCTGTTTTAAGAACCTTGTGGTATGGCTGCTATTTAAATCATGCTAGCTTCACTAGCGCCACCTGCTGTAATCCCAATTCAACAGAATTTCAGTAAGGCACAGGAAGGCATGGCAAAAGCATAGATGTACTCTATAGAAATGAAAAAAAAAATGTTTTAAGGGTGAGCTATTGTGGGATGGAGGGTGCTCTAAATCAGTCTTAGTAGGCTGGATTCTAAGAGCAGTCTTCTATATCTTGGTGCCCTAATGATACGGTAGATTCCAACTCCCCCCATCATATTCAGTCAAAGAAAGGGCTCCTTTACAATAAGGACAAAATGACATGAAATGTGTGGGGTATATGGATGTTTCATTGGTGCTTTTTTTTTCTTTCAGAGGGTTTTTTTTCTCCTTTATCTTAAGTCAGTGGTGGCAAACCTATGACATTCGTGTCAAAGGCGACACACCATATTTTGGGTGATATGCCAGCGTTCATCAACACCTGACAACAATTATTTTTAAAAGCATGCTACATTCTTGCATGGGTTTTGGAAACTGAAGGCGGCATGACAATGGGCTATGTCCTCACATTGCCTCTGGACACTTTGAAAGTTGTATGAAAATGGGACGTGCTTTTGCATGCATTTTTGGAGGTTGCAGAGGGCCAGGAAGAGCATTCTCTGAAGCCATTTCAAGAATGAAGGCCTCAGGATGTTATATCTTTGGTTCTTTAGGCATTGAATGAGGCAGAGTGTTGAACAGCAAACAAGTTTATTAACTCAGAACAAAAGCAGCTCTAAAGGCTTCTGCACAGCTATTTATACAGTTCTAGGTGGCAACCAATAAGTTTAAAGTAACAGTTTCTCGCCCCAAACCTCATTATCAGCTTGGAGACAGCTAGTCTGGCTTTCAGTAACAGCAACTGTTAAACAATACAGCAATGTAGGTCAGACATTAAGCAAGTGATTTAAAACAGTTGTGGCCAATACATTACAAGGAGACTTGGAGCAGCCTCAGGTCGGCCTCAAGTAGGCCGCAGGGGCCTATCAAACAGAAAAAGAACAGAACCTGAGGGTAAGCAGGGCATGGCAGATCCTGGGGATTACACATATGATTAGACTGCATTTATTTTAAATAAATGAATATGTAAATAATTGTTTCTCGTGTGTGTGTGTGTGTGTGTGTGTGTGTGTGTGTGTGTGAGAGAGAGAGAGAGAGAGAGAGTCAAGTTAGGCATTTTCCAAATTTGTAACAAGCCAAGATCAAAGTAGACAATCTTTATTTAAAAGTTTCATTAAACTTTTCATTTGAGGAGAATATACTTTTATTTGAGAAAATGGACAGTGTTTCTCAGACTCTCATTTGCATTCTAGGATGTGACACTTTTCCTACAATTTGCAGTCCTTTCATATCCAAGAGCCTCTTAGAGGGGCAGAGATGGCCCAATATTGCTGCTGTTCTTCAAATGTTAATACAGCCGTTGCACTTCCATTCCAGATCCCTTTCTGTTCAGGCCACCATTTTATTGTCTCCATTATGGATTCTGAGGTTCTTCATAACTTCTGCATATGGAGCACCAGACTGCATCACATGGTTTGGAAAAGGGGGCCACAAAGACTGTGAGTTTGACATGCCTGGCCTAGAAGCAGGTACTCACAGTGCTTCTACAATTCATTCTCATATATTTGTTCCAAGGCTGTGAGCAGCTAGTTGCAGTCAAACTATCAGCCTGAGACGAGGGACCTAAGGGCTGGGGCACTGTTGCTGAATATTGTTGTGATTCCGTGCCAGCCGGTGTTCCCAACAGCTGAGTCTGAGGAATCTGAGGAGGAGGTGGAGGAGGCCGTTGAGGGGCCATCAGGGTCAGAGGGAGGCTCTGATGAATTACAAGACTCACGGCTTAATGAAGAGCCTGGCCCCTCCAGTCGTGTTTCTGATGAAGCTCAGCTGTGTGAGGAGCAGGAGTCAGATTCGGAAGGCTCACACCTGGATGAGCTAATTGATGCTCGCAGACGTCGTCAAATAGCAAGAGAAAAACAACAACAGTCTATGTGACTACTCCAAAGTAAAAGGAGAAGGCAATGAGAGGCAACGCCCTGGGACTGCTGTATAAAAAGGGGAGGTGTGAGCGTTGCTGGTTGCTGAAGGCAACCGTTTGCAAAGTGCTTCTTGGAATCCTGGTCTGTTCGTCTTGTTTGCAACGTGTTCCTGTGGACTATTTCCTTCCTTTGGACTTGAGGTTTGCTGTTTGTGTTTTGGACTTATTGACAGGATTGTCACCCAAATAAAAGGGATTTTGTTTTGTTTTAAAGTTTCCAGCCTATTGT
>NW_015386723.1:545857-553551 GCF_001527695.2 Protobothrops mucrosquamatus
ATATATTGGTTCTTCAGTGGAGCCAATACTCCTCTGCATTATGCTGTTAGATTTTGTAAGGCTGGTGCTGTCATTTTCAGCTCCTCTAATGCCTCCAAAAGAGTTTGCTCATGAGAAATCATTGGGAGCAGGGCCTTTTCTACTTTACTACGTCATCCAAAAGGAGGGTTTTATATCTGCAGTGCAGGGATATTCTGGATTCTATATTGCCTACAAATTGGAGCTGCAGAAAACCGGCTTCGTGAACTCTTTGTTCTTCCTAGCTATTTCTTGAAAACATTCCTCTATGCTGGAATAAAGACTGGAGCCTGATATAAAGTCAGATAGCATGAGTTATTCCGAGGTGGATTCACAGCCATAATCTGTGGAGCTCCTTCTAGGACTGGCCTTCCCCTTCATGATATCCAGATCATCACCTCAACAAAGCATGAGATCATACCCCATCGTTTACCTTTTATCTTTTTATGATTCTTGTTTGAGAGATGAGAACTGCTCTTGAAGAGCTGAATACTCTTGACATAGATCTAGTTCAGTATGTCCAAACTATGGGATGAAGGTCTGCATAGCAATTTCTGTATGTCTTCAACTTCTGATAAGGAATCACCCTGTAGTGCTGGGTAGTCCAGTTTGCTCTTCATACGGTGCAACAACACCGCACACCACCATTTTCCCGCATGAAATGAAAACAGAGTCTAGAGAAAAGAATGATAGTGAGAAAAGAAGGAGGAGGATAAACCACATCACCCTTTCCTCATCATCTATCAATTCAAGCTTTCCCCCAAACATGCTTCTGCTTTTCTCCTGTAGAAAAAATGGACAAAATGCATTAATCCTGAAATATAAAATGGGTATTTCTATGATATATTTATCTATTGACCTGATTTTTTTGAGTTTGCATAAAATTTTGAACCACATGCTAACTACATGTGTTAGGCTTATGGTGGCTACAGATGATTGGACCATTTGATGTATTATATGAATGCAGCCTAAGTTTGGGTTGTGGAATTTTCTTGGATTCAGAATTATTTATAACAGGAAACTTTCATTGGAAAGAGAAGTGGGAAAAACAACAACTGTTTCTTTTGTAGCTTAGAATTATAAAAAAGTGGTAGATGGCAAACTATTCGTAGCCCAGCTATAAAGAGGTAAGAAATATAATTCAGTTATAGAAAGGTGAAGATAGTAAAAAAAAAAATACATTGAAACGATATATGACAAATCTGTTAAAACAACAAAACATAAGATACAGAAACTGATAAAAAAATAGGAAAATTTTCTTGAGATAGAGACAAGCTGAGAACAAGTTAGTTGTAGTAATGATAAAATGGAAACGCAGTAAAAGATCTAAGACCTAATGATTTATGACTGTTTTAATTTTGTTTCTTTACAAGAACCCATTCTAAGAGGGGATATACTTTGTACTATATTTATTGGACATTACAGGCTTAAGGAATTTATATAAATGTATAGTGCTTTTTTGTAAAAAAAAAAAAAAGTGCCAGAACTCACACGTCATACAACCCACCTTGCCTACCCTACAAGGTTTACCTTTGTAGTTGAAAAAAAAACCCCTTCAATTTTTAGTGTATCTAAAATACTAGGATTTTATTCAAGGTAAGTTAATACTATTAATGTTACCATGCACTGTGTGGCTCTAAATTACAAAAAGGCATTTTATTAATCTTTTGGGATTTTTACCACTGGCATACCCATTTAGTTTAATGTGTGGAAATGTCAGCTTTCTATGTGGAATGAAATTGGCCCAATAAAACAAAATTTGGTTGCTTGTAAAAGATTGAATTATTTTTAAGAAGTTGTCAAACAAGGTGGAAAAATTTACATTTGGAGTTTAATATGGGTATTGACTTGAAACAAATTAAAGTTGAAACTTTGTCCGTGAATAGATTACTTTTAATTTACCTTTAAGTTAAACCCAATTTAATAAATAGATCTGATTAAACCGCATACTGTAGGTCTACCTTTACATCTGACCAATACATAATTAATATATATTATTAATAATAATAATACCTCCAAATCCCAAGACATTGGCTTTATTCTTATTCTTCCCCTCTGCAGTTTGAATATAAAGTATAAAAGACTAGAAAAAGATTTTTGTAGACATCCCAGCCTTTGAACTACCCAAGGAACCGAAACAGCAAAGTTTCACTGTCGGGCAAGCTTCCACGCCAGCCGCTTTTCTTTCCTCTTGCTTCGCCTCTTTTTAACCTCAAACTCCACCTTCTGTAAGGGAAGGCAAAAGGCTCACTCACCCTCTTGTGAAAGATGGCTTCCATGTTTTTGTGTCTCCCACCGTCACCATCGGCTTCCACACCACTTGGTCCAACCCAGCCAATCAAGTCATGCTCTGGCTGTGGTGCTCCAGCACCTCATGGCTCCTCCTAGAGGAGGCAGACAGCGCCGGAGGGGATCCCACTCATACCATACCACCAGTGGGGCATTTAAAAAAAAAATGATAGGAAGGGAAACAATAGGAAAAGAACACAACTTTTTCCATTGAAAAAAGGTGCCGGAACTCTGTTCCGGTGTGTTCTATGACAAAAAAAGCCCTGAATGTATATATAAATAAGTATTTATATAAATACTTGTGTGCAGTGATGATGAAGACAAGGACGAAGATGACGATAAAGAAGTTAAAAATTCCACATAAAAATAATTATTTTATTCCTTAAATAGTGTTTGACTTTGTAGTGAGAGTGGAAATCGATTTAGGGGATTGAGTTTAAAGGATTCAAAGGGGATTAGTATTTTCTGTGCTGAATATTTTTATTCCTGCTTTTAAAACCTATTTAGGATGGGCAGTCTGCATTATCACAATCTTGAAGTTTAACACATCTTGTCACTTTTGGCTCCAAAATGGAATTCTGCAGTCCATATACATTTTCCCGCCTTCTTCCCACTATTGTGGGTACCAGTGAACCCAGTTAGAAATAGCCTTACTGGAGAATTACTTATAACCTGGATTCAAAGTTCTGATAGTTGGATCTTCTCAGCCACATGACTGGACTTTAGATGCTTTGCAGTCAGGCTGCATGTATCGCCATTTGCACTGTCCTGCAATCGTGATGGTAGTTTACAATGGTTTTACCGAAAACCAGCATTTACTTAATTTTGTGGCAAAACTGCAACCCATAGCTAACCGCTGGTTTGCTTAACAACCAGGCATTCTCTTAAATTATCACCACAAAAAAGGGTTTTATTTTATGACTATTGTGATTTATGACTGTGATGGGCAGACTCCATTATGGTCCTAAATCATGGACTACCTGTAAAGATGGGATAAAAATCAAATAAATAAAACCCTATTGAAGGAAAAGTCTTCATCGTAGTTCAGTCCAAGCCAGGAATAAACAACATGGTGACTGTTTTAGAAAGAAGGTTGCAGCTTATTGAAGAGGAGAGCTTGACAGGAAGATGGCTCTGGGACAAGAGATAGAGCACGTGTAGGGTCTCTTGAGGTTGTTTCCTGTTCCTGTTTGAGGCTTTATATTTCCTGTGTCATGTATTTTGATTTGAGTCTGAGTATGCCTCTTTTGCATCTGTGGATTAATCCTATTATGTCCTGTCTTAGAGTTTGAGTGGGATATGTAGATTTTAGGTGTCTTTGTACTCCTAAACTTCTAGCTTGGGGCCTCCAACCTTCCTGGATTATTTACATCTGCATTTCTACAGAGCTGGTTTCTGCTTGGGGGAGAGAGACTTGGGACTATTAAGAAAAACTGGGCATGCTTTTCTGCCTCTTTGAGATCCTTGGAGGAAATATAATATTTTGCCCTTTTAATATTTCCTTCTCTGGGGGGGGGGGCTGACTTCCCACAACCCCATCTAGGATAACTGTTTCATAGATTTAAAACAGTGTTTCTTACATATTTTTCTGAGGATCCTTCCCACTTTTAAAAATTATGGACTATCCCAAAACAGATTTTGTTTTTATAGATTATATTTACTAAATTAAAGTTGAAACATTTGCTGCTACTACACCTTTTCATTACTGCTTGATGAAATTTTAACATTGTATTAATTTTCAACAGTCTTTCAGCCAATCTTGATTTTGAGGACCATTGAAAGGGTCTTGGGGGAGGGGTTCCTAAGACCACACTTTAAAAAATACTGGCCTAGACGGGGGGGGGGGTAGGCAACCTTGGCTCTTTTATGACTCGTGGACTTCAACTCCCAGAATTCCTGAGCTGTGCTGGCTCAGGAATTCTGGGAGTTGAAGTCCACGAGTCATAAAAGAGCCAAGGTTGCCTACCCCTGGCCTAGACTGTTCTGAAATAATACTGGGCACGAAGAAGGCGAGACCGGAAATGCAAATAACTTTTGAGATCGACGTATTTATGATCGAAAGCCCAGAGAGACAAGATAAGAAAACCCATTTTTCTGTATATGGAGATTAAGCCCGCGAACACAAGACTTTCTACAGCCTTAAGACGCAAGGAGGGCAACGCCAAGCGCTCTAGAATCCTCCCAGAATTCCGGATTCCAAACCATCGCGGTCCATCTTCGGAAGAGCGCCTGCGCACCCCGGCGTACCCAAGCCCCACCTCCCCTTTCCGACCGCGTGAGCCACTCTGGACACATGGCGAGGCGGCCCCGCGTAAAATCGCGGCTGCTGAGTCGCCCAACGGTAATCGACTCCTCTCGCGAGATTTTGCGACTTCATATACTTGGGAGGGGGAGGGCCAAACGGCGGGTTCTTTCCCAGAGGTCGCTGGCGTTGGAGTCATCGTCCTCGAGTCTTTTTTTCTCCACCCACCCCCCTCCTCCTTTATATCCCGAATCTTCGGCAGCCGAGGCCGGTGCTTGAAAGCGCGCAAGCAGCATGGAGGACAGCGATATGGATAACATGGGCTCCCTGCGCCCGCAGACCTTCCTTTTCGGTAATAGATCGGCAGGCAGTGCTCTATTCTCCGCCGTCTCCCTTCGGCGCCCTCTTCCGCTGCAGGGCAGGGTCGGCCGGGGCGGGAAGGCTGCTTCGCTGGGCCTCCGCACGTGGCCGTGGCCGGGGTTTGGTGGGCGGAGGCGGCCGCTTTGGGCCGGGAGCAAACGGCGTGCGGGCCGCGGAGAAACGCTGCATTTCCGCGGGCCGCCGCTTTGGCTTGGACCCCGTGCTTTCCTCGCCACGTGGTCGACGTGGGCCTCTTCTCTCTCCGCGGTTTTATTGCACCGCCTTTTTCATTTTTATTTAATTTTTAATTTTTGCTTTTGTTAATGCGACACGCCAAGCCATGGTTTTTGCTGGCTGAATTTCATTTTATAAGCCCAGCTTTTGTGCAAATCCGCACAGGGTTTATAAAAACCCAGATAGTGGAGAAGTTGCTCGCATCGATCGTGGCTCTGATACGGTCGTTTGAAACAAAAAGCTTTGACCCTGCCGGAAAAAAAAATTGGCCCAAGGAGCGATTGATTGGGGAATATAGCAAGAAATGGTCTCGCCGGCGCCAGTATTGTACTGGGATCAGGGCTAGGGGAAGAAAGATGGGTGGCCACGTGCTTCCGTAGGTAGGGGGTGATGCATCTTGCAAACGGTAGATGGCAACGTTTTTATGGCCTACAGGCAGAATAAGAAATCGCCGATCAACAACGGCCGCTACCTGAAAATGCTAAAAACGGTTGTACTAAATAACTTGGCATTACGCACGATTAATTCCCCCCGATTTCTGGCATTTGTGTCCATGGCCCTAGGCTTGGGGAAACATTTCTGTAAAACACTTTTGTAGTAGGTAGGTGTAATTATATAAACGTTGTATTTTGGTCTGAAATGGAATTGCATTTCCTTTTTAATAATTAAATGGTCACGACGTGTTTCTGCAGGCTGTGAACTGAAGGGAGATAAGCCATACCACTTTAAGGTGAACGATGAAGAAAACGAACATCAACTTTCTCTAAGAACGGTAGGTTGTTTTTTTTTCCCCCTTAGGAATTTCTCAGGTGTGAATCATGAGACATATTTGACACTTACAGACTATAACTGCTATTTGGACATACTTTGTGGTTCCTTAAAACGCTCTTTGCAAAGTATCTTCAGATGTGCATAAGCAGCAATTAGTTGCTGAAGATGCAAGCTCGTTAAGGTAGCATGTGCTCAGCTGATATATTTAATTCTGGATAAGTAATGAAGCTACATTTTTTCCCCACTTGTGATTACTGTAGGAGGTACTCCAGAGGTAAAGGAATCAACATCTCAAACATTGTATTTTGTAATGCAGGTTAGTTTAGGAGTTGGTGCTAAAGATGACTTGCATGTTGTTGAAGCAGAAGCACTGGACTATGAAGGCAACCAGATAAAGGTGACACTGGCATCCTTGAAGATGTCGGTTCAGCCTACGGTAAGAACATTTCTTCTTTAGTAAAATGAGTAGCAAGAATTACAAACATTGTAAATTGCCGTTTTTGGCAATTTATTCATATTCCAAAATATGAGTATCAGTGTATGTATTTGATTTTTTAATAGTTATGCAAATATTTACATAATAAAAAAATCACAGTCTTTGTTTACAGACCAGCTAATAGAATCCAGAAACCATTAAAATATCTGATTTTTTAAAAGCATTTGTGGATCCTAGAAGAAAATTCCTAATCTTACTGTTTAAGTGCCCCAAATCTGATTGTTACTGCAATCACTTTTCCCACTGAGATCATATAGGTCACAGCTTCAATTGAGGAAGGAAGTTGGATATTTACCTTCCTCCTTTGGTTATGTCAACTGACTTGCTTTCCCCTTAGCTTTCTCAACTGGATTCACTGTATAAAACCACACTTGCCAGTTATCCTAGTTTGGAGGATTACGTGTGCCTGCTATTCCACAAACAAGAGGACAAATAAGACTTGGGGATGGAAGGAAACTTCTCATGTTAGTACATAGTAGGCTGTCTTGAAATGCACCCCAAAAGTTATGCAAGTAATTACAGGCCTGCATCTATTTAACTTTTTCCCAGATTCAAAGTCTGTGCTCAAAAGATATGGATTTTTTTAAGGAAGTAGAAAGCACTTACTGTACCAGGAGTACTACATTCATTATTTTATTTCTTTATATTTTATTTCTGAAAATGAATATGCTTTTTAGATTCCTATAAATTGGTAACTGCTGAGAATGCAGTTTTCCTTTTAAAAAAACTAACTGGCCTTTTAATAGAGAAGGGTCTCACTTAATAGACAATCACTTTCAACACACGTTAAAAAGAATTTTTCATCTGCTTTGACTCAACATTTCACATGTGATTACAATGCTTAGTGTTGCAACCTTTGGTAACAAGATGGGGTATTTATTAAGGGAGAATGTGAACACAACCCTTACCGGGACTCCTTCCCCTAATTTTTACCATGCGTACTATTTTCATTCTCTGGGTTAGAGCATCTCCCTGAGAAACTAAAGAGGTCTCTTCCATGATCCCAATTCTTCACTAAGGCTTTGTTTTAATGACTCTTAAGGTTGTGGGTTGTGAGGCAGGAATTTTCCACATAAGAATTGTTACTCATTTGTTTATTCAGCTGCACCTCACATTTCTCTAGAATCTTTTTCACCTGATCCTCCTTGTGATATGCTTGCCATTGGAGAATATCTTCTTAAGCATTGTATGCCTTTGTCTTAATGAGCTGATTCTAGCCTTCTTTTTTTTTTTAGAAAGATCTTTTAAATTTTGTCAGGCTGGTCAACTACCAAGCTTACCCAT
>NW_015386723.1:553595-570443 GCF_001527695.2 Protobothrops mucrosquamatus
TCAGGGTGGCTTACAGCCATTTAAAACAGGTACATAATACAAAAATACTAAATTTAAAATGTAATTAAAATAAAATATTAATTATTGGCCTTTTTGTTAAAATTATATTAAAACCAAATTAAGATAACCCTTAGGCCAGACCTGCTAGCTTAAATAGCCATGTCTTGAGGGCGCGGCGGAAGGAGGGGAGATCCGGAATTTGTGATGACACACAGCAATCTTACCATCTACATAAAGAATGGCCATTAAAATGGGTGACTTTTAAGAGCCATAACCTAACAGATCACACATATCCAATAAAACCACTCCCAGGAATGCAGTTGCCCTAAAAATATGGAGTCACCTGAACAGAATCGGAACAGGCTATGCCCGGAACAAGGCAGAGCTCTTTCATTGGAGAATGGCTGAGAGCCAGCAATGCAATAATACATATAGTTCAAGAAATCTCAGGAAATTTCAAGGCACCTAGGATGATCTCATCTCAATCACACTAGAAGCAGTTAGACGGTTCTCATTGTGACTATATGATATATTATGGTAATTTTATTATGGCTTTATCTTAATATTTTATTTTGCATATTGTATTGTCCACATGCCATATATGCATACATATATATATTTGCTGATTATTTATTTAACTTACATTGGTACATCACTGATTGCATAACCTCTGTAGATGCCATACACTAAATAGATTACAACTCCTGCCTCAAAGTTAGTAATTCAGAAATAATTTCAGTTCTTTCTAGTTTATATTGGAAATGTTACTTTGTTACATTCAAACCTCTGTTGGTAAAGATATTGGATTCCAATATTTAAGCAGGAATAACTAACTATAGAAGCTACAGCTTTAAAATTATTTTCTTCAGCAGAGCCCGTGAACAAAGTCAGATTCTTCTCATGTCAATAAATATTGATGAGTATCTTTTTTATCTAATGAACAAGTACATAGCAGAGTTACATATCTGGCAAGCTCTACCACCAGTGCTCAGCAAATGAAGGCAGTGTAGTATTGATATTAAGCATAGAGTTTGAATCCTCAAGATGTAAGCACTATGCATATCAAGCTCAATTAAAGCAACATATGCTTTGCAGTTCACAAAATATGATTGGGAAGACTTACATAAATGTACAGAGAACTGGGCAGAAATATATATTTGCGTTTAAGGTACTAAAAGTCTAGCAAAATTAGGTCCTTCATGTCATGAATTGAAAGTGATTGATAATTGGTTCTCTACATCCCATTGAGTTCTAGTTGTTATTGAAAGGCAAACAATTATGGGCGCTATTCATAGGTTTTGATTGAGTTGTGACATTTGAGTAGTTCAGCAGTATGACTATACGCTTAAATGACTGCTGTTCTGCATTTTCCTGTTCTGTCAATACTGGGTGAAAGAGCCAGGTTTGGAAAAAGCTTGAAACTGTTTGGGGAAAAAACCCTCCATTTTTACAACCCTGTAATTTGACTCGAAAGGATCTTTTATGGCAAACTTGTTTTACTCCAGTTTGATAAAAACTTTTATTTTCTGTGTGCTTGGTTTGAATAGTGCAATACAAATATTTTTGAGTACATTTTTGTGTTTAAAATGAAACTGTTAGGTAATGCATGCAGTCTAAGGAACAAAAGCTTGGGGACCAGGGATCATATTCTAAAGTAAGGATGCTGATACTGAGAATACCATTCTCTGGATTTCAACCTTCTGATAATTAGATAGGAGAGCCCCTAGAGCAGGGGTGTCAAACTCAATTTCACTGAGGGCCGCATCAGCATTGTGGTTGCCCTGAGGGGGGCAGGTGGGTGTGGCCAGAGTGGGTGCAGCCTAATGGGTGGGCATGGATGGAGTGGGTGTGGCCAGTTCTACTTCATTCGCATCAAGGGTGCCTATGGGGGGCCTGGGCAAGAGTGGGACAGATCTGAGGGTCTCTGGCAGAAGAGGGTGGGACGGGGCAAGTGCCAAGGCATGGTCCACTGGGGCAAGTGCCAAGATGGCCATCACAACATTGTACATTGGCTTCCGGCTGGCCTGGGCCAGGGCCAAGGCAGCAGGGGCCATTCCCTCACTGTTTCCAGGATGGCTTCGCGGGCCGCATCCGGCCCCCCGGCCTTGTATTTGATATGTCTGCCCTAGAGCACCCTTCCCTGCTAGGCCATATAGGGTGGGAAGATGCAACCTGGAGAAAACAGTATCAAAGGAACAAGTTTGTGGAGTAAGTAATCCCCAGCACCTTGAATTTTATCCAGAACCCTTCTGGTAGTCCATGAAACACATATGTTATTCTCTGAACAGACTAGGGTGCCAAGTAGGTAGCTGCATTTTGGGTCTCGGCACCCTCAAGGGCAACTATACGGAGTTAGTGTGTTTTGCATTTCTTTCCCTTTCTTGGGAAAAAATATCCCTTTTTGTCTTTCCCTAGTTAGCTAGCTTAACTTTGAGCAAAGGATCCTTTTTTGGATTGCAGTCTTTAGTTTTATTTGAAAAATAATAGCAACCTCTTTCAGCCTGGTTTGGTTTGAGTTCTAGTTAATGATGTCTCTGCCTGTCACTGTTTCCCCCCCCCCCCCATTTCAACAGAACTTTCTATTTTTCTTTTAAGGTTTCATTAGGTGGCTTTGAAATTACACCTCCAGTAATTCTGAGATTGAAAAGTGGTTTGGGGCCTGTTTATGTCAGTGGACAACACCTTGTAGGTATGAACTTTTATAATCTGTGTTTTAATTTTGGGTTGTTACTTCCATTCAGTTTGCTAAAATAAATTTAGTTACACTTTCGTCTTTGTAGTTGGAAAATATTGTCTGTTTTACTCTGTCTTCTGTAATAGCTTTAGAGGAAGAACCAGAATCTGAAGATGAAGAGGATAAACTACAGCAAAATATGGCAAAAAGACCTGCAGGTGTGACATTAGCTAAAGTTCCCTTGGTAAGCATCTAATGGAATGTGTTTTTTTGACCTGCAGGATATTAGGAATACAGGTAGTCCTTGACTTAACTATAATTGAGCCCAAAATTTCTGTTAAGTGACATATCTGTTAACTGTATTTTATCCCATTTTATGATTTTTCTTGCCACAGTTGTTAAAGTGAATCACTGTAGTTGTTAAGTGAATCTGGCTTCCTAATTGACATTGTCAGAGTTGTAAAAGGCAATCACATGACCCCGGGACACTGCACCATCATAAACATTAGTCAGTTGTCAAGCATCTGAATGTAAATCACATGACCATGGGGATGCTGCAGTGAATAAACTATTGTAAGTTGAGGACTACCTGTATGCCTGTGCTGTAAATTTACCCACAAATTTAGTTCGTAGAAGAAAATACTTTTTGCGAATCAACCTTATGAATAAAACTGAATTTTCTGAATACACCTGCTTCTAGTACTGTGAAATGTGAAAGAAACAGATTAACAATGTTTGTAATTTGATTGACATCCTGAATAGTTTTTAATTTATTTTTATTCATAAAATTAGTACTGAAGATGGTATGCATGTTCCCCTAAATTACATTTGTTCTTTCAAAGAAAAAAGCAAGGCTGGCAGGCAAGGATGATGACGATGAAGATGATGATGATGATGATGACGACGACGATGACGATGAAGAAGAGTATGTTGCATTTCAGTAATCTGTTGTGTTTAAATAAATAGCCTGGGCAGGAAATAACAACTGAAAGACATTTCTCTAGAGTTGTTAAATATGTTTTGGGTATATATTTTAGAGACTATATAATTTTTTAAAATAGTGCCTCTGTTACATACCTGAATTTTATCTTTGGTTAAATAATGGGTGGAAGTATGACTTTATCAGAGAGTCTAATTTTTAATGCACTTAATATTAAGGAAATCGTCACACAACTAGGCCTTTTGTGAAACTTCCATTAGACTAGGATACTACATTCTTTCGTTCCTATTAATTTGTTTTTTTTTAGCTTGTTTCAGTTGGGATAGGGGTCAAAGAGGTCAAGATGGTGGGCAAAGCTATGAGATCAAGAGTTGCCACTCTTAATACACACAAAGAAAAGGGACAGCTGTATCTTAGTTCCCTCACTTACCCCCTACTTGATCCAATGTAAAATTGGTTATGGAATATCAAATTTATTAGATAATAGGCTTTAGGAATTTACATGAACTGAATTTTGATTGTAGTGATGATGAAGACGAGGACGAAGATGATGAGGCAGATAAGACTCCACAGAAAAAAGTAAGTTATTTTTACTCAAAGTGCTTCATTCTGAGATGAAAGTAGACTTAAGATATACATAACAGATTGAGTTAAAAGGATTCAAAGGAGATGAATGTTTCCTGTGTTGAATATTTTTATTTTAAAAACATTTTGAGTGGACAGCCTGCATCATTGCAGTCTCAACATTTTATGCACTTTGTTACTTTTAACTCGGAAATTGGGATTCTGTAGTCCATATGCAAAGCATTATTTTCCTGTCTTCTCCCTGCTATCCTCTGTACCAGTGGACCCAGTTAAGAGTAGCTTTTTTGTTTCTTCTTTTCCCAGAAAATACATATGCTTTTTCTGTTTCATGCCTTCCCACATTACATTGCTTATTGAATGGTAAGGTACTACTCTGAACAGATTCCAGCAAACTTATGGAAGTCAATATTGATACCATTCAGCTGGCACAGTGGGATATTTCTTTTTATCTTTTTCCTATATGCTTGACTTTCTGTGAAGGAAAACTGCTCCTGGCTGCACTTAAAAAGAGCTTAAAAAAGATGTGGACTGGAAGAACAATTTGTGAATTGTGAGGAAGAAAGAGGAAAGTGTTTCTCTTGTCAGGTCTTAAAAGGTTTTCTTTTAAGGATCAGATAGAAACACCTTCCTATTTCTATTACAAGTTGAAAAGTGAAAAAGGATGGCAACTGTTTAAAGAAGTGCCTGGAATAAATTCTAAAAGAATGCTTTCGAGTTAAGAAATGTAAAGTAAATTTTCCTGCACTTGGTTCAATTAATAGTTCATTGCAGAGTGAAATAATTATAAATGTTTCTGGAGGCAGCATGACTAGGTGGAGCTGTGAACAGTGAACATGGACAATAGCATAGGCTGTTGTAAGTTGTAGTGCAAAATGCATGGTAAATAATAGTTGGTTTAGTCTCTTTCTTGAGTGTCTATATTAAAATGAGGCTGCTAACATTTATTCTTTTAGCCTGCCAGAGATTCTTTTGTGAAGAAAACACCAAAATCAAAACAGAATGGAAAAGATTCTAAATTGGCAACACCAAAGTTGACAACATCCAAATTGAAAGTGAGTATACGGATTAATTTTCATCATTGGCTATTATAAATTAGGAAAATTGGAAGTTGTGCTAATCTAGGTTTCTAATATCTGATTGAATTATAATACTAGTATATGATAGGCGTTAAAATAATAATGTATTGATGAATTGCCAAGTGGATAGTTACACAGCTTTTTCATGCAAACCTTTGAGGGATTAATCTATAGTGCAGAGACTTTTAAGTTACACCCTAAACCAGGGGTCCCGAACCTCTGGGCCGTGGACCAGTGGGTGAGCGAGCAAAGCTTTATCTGGCATGTGTGGGATCTAGGTTGCAGATGAAACCATTCCCCACCTCCCGGCCCAGTCCGTGGAAAAATTGTCTTCCATAAAACCGGTCCATGGTGCCAGAAAGGTTGGGGACCGCTGCCCTAAATGTTCATTCTGAGGCAGAAAAGATATCCCCTTCAGAACAAATGTTATTAGTTGTAAACTACTTAGTATTTGATAAATGCCTCTCATCCCTCCACAGGGAAAACATCTTAAAAAAAAAACAATGCTCAAGAGATTCTCTCCCTGTCAGTTGTCACAAAATAAAAGCTAATAGTTGGAAGAAGTACAGGTAGACCTTGCTTAATAGCTGCCCTGTTTTAACAACTGTTCAAAACTTATAATGGTGCTGAAAAGGAGACTATGACTGATTCTCACAGCATCCCTGAAGTCACATGATCACCATTTGCATATTTTGTAGGTGGTTTCCGACAAGCAGAGTCAGTGAAGAAGCTAGCAGTAAAATCACACGTCATAGTCATGTGATGTCTTGCTTAATGACTGGGTGTTTTGCTTAGTGATGGTTTAGTGTGGTTAAATGACAATGGAAGAGATGCAAATCTGGCATGGCCACGTGTTTTGCTTAACCACCATGTTGCTTAGCATCAGTTGCCAATCCCAATTGTGATAATTAATGAACTGGCTGAAACAGCACAGACGTTCGAATAAATGAAAGTAGAATGAGGTGCAAAGGCAAAGAGTTCTGAGTGTCTGTGTCCTTGTACAATCATCTGCAGTCTTGGCTCCCAAAGAATGAACACATCATCCATTATCTTTGCAGAAGTCAACGGAAGAAGCAATATATTCTATACTGTGGATAAAATAATCAGTGAAAAAGTGACAATGACATGCTAAATAGTATTGGATATTATTTGCGATGAATTTTTTACATCCATCTACTAAAGCCAAGTTAAAAAAATTTTAAAGACATGTTTACAGATATAAAAGAAACATTTACTGGAAAGTTAGAAGTATGTACTTGAAATGTCTTTTTAAAAAAATACATTCCATTATGTAAAACTACTGAAGTTAAGTAAGCATTGCTCGCTGATATTTGACCAGATAGCATAGTGGATCAAGATTTTTTCCTTATCTTTCATATGCCTGGTTTTTCCTTCCTCATTAATATAATCTGAGGCTTACATTTAGGATACCATGATAGAACCTGGGCATCAATCATAATCTCATCAATAGAATATAGTTATATATTGTTGATCATCACTTTTCTTGTTCTATTGTTGAGAGATTTTAAACCTAGTTGGTATGTTTCAGGTACAAGAATCCCCAAAAGAAAAGGCACCAGTGACTCCCAAATCACCAAGGCCTGTAAAATCACCAAAACAATTCTCTATAGAGGAGATAAAAGCAAAAATGCAGACAATTATGGAAAAGGTAAATTTTATCACACTGAATAGCTGTGGCCACTGAGATAAAGAGTATGTGTGTGTTTTAATGTAGAAAACTTGGTTTTTCAAGTTTTTCAAGTGGTGAACATACAAGTCTTATGGTTTTAGTTTTTGTATTTTTACAGCTTTTCCTTTGTGCGTTCTTCAAGGCACGTAGCATTAATTGTTGTTTGGTGAAAGAATTAGATTTTCCCTCCTGCCAATTGTAATTTTTACTCACAGTCTCCATTTAATGTATTTTACCATGTGATTTGCAATTTTATGTGTCTTTGTTGAGAATTCCAAGATTTCTCTAGGGCATTTCATGTGAATCAGTTCTATCTTAAATTAACTTATTTGTAGCGTGAACTATAGATTTTGTAGTTCATTGTTTTAATGTTGTATTTGTCTGTTTCTTTCAATAGGGAAGTAATCTTCCTAAGTTAGAAGCCAAGTTTGCAAATTATATTAAGAGTTGTTACAAGGCAGAAGACCCGAAGGTAATGGAATTAATTATGTCTTGATAAAATCACTTAAATTAACAGAATTGGGTTATTTCTTCCAGTCATTACAAGAAAAACCAGAACTGGATGTTTTTCTGATGGTGATTATGGAGAATGTTAACATTTTTCTGTGTTTAAGGGGTGGCCATTGAGCCCTTTCACTAACAATAAGGTGCTTCAATGCCATTTTTGACCAAATAAAATGCTTTTGCATTGAGCATTGCCTGATGTATTTGCCTGTCCTTTAGTGCCTATTTCTAGATCAAAACTATTTTGTAGCTTTAAGCTTTTTCCCCCTCCAACGTCAAACAGCATGTGAGAAAACATAGTAGATAGTGGTGATATTAGTGCCAGGAACAAATTGATTGGGTTAGAGCTGTAAATCTTAAATTTTGTGATCCAAATTTCTGAAAGAATGTTTTCCTTTCCCCCAGCAATTCAGTCCTGTTAAGAGAATTTGTGATGAAGAATAAAAGTGTGGTTGCTTAAAAGGGCCTTTACTATGCTTTGTAAAATGTAAATGGGAAAATACATTGAATAATTTTAATCATTGTGATCTGAGTGGGGCATTTAGTAAATGTTTTTAAATTTGTTACACCTTGAAATTCCTGCATGTGCATCTTGTTTTAAACCTGGAACTGTTATATTCCGTACCCATAAATATTTTTGAAGGCATTATATCCATTAAATAATTTGTTTATTCACAAGTTTTATGATGTTGTAAGGTTACAAATACAGCATATGACTTAGATAAAGCTAACTTCCTTGTTGTATTTCTAGGTGATTCAAGAGCTCTGGCAGTGGAGGCAGTCTTTGTAAGCAAGAAGTCAAATGGTTCGTTTTTAAACGATGGTTCTGTGTGTTTAACCATTAATACCTGACTGAAGCTTTCTCTCCAGAGTCTGATTAATATCGTCCATGTTATTTTGGCAAGAATGTATGGTCCACAATGCCTGTTCAGTTTTTTAATACCAAGATTCCATCCTTTTCATTTAAAATATGTATGGAACATTTTGATAATGCATAGTAGTGGTGATCAGGGAAGGGGAAGACTAAATGTAAATGTGAAAATAAAAATTTAGTATTTTAAGTCTTTTTGCTGCTGCTTTGTTATGGGAAGAGAACAATCCTGTATGAATTGCCCCACAGTCACACGAACTGGATCACTTACATTTGCCCAAGGACCCGTGTGTGTGCTGTGCAGCTTCTTGCAGATGCTCACTTTTCCAGCAACCCATTCAGATAGTAATGCTTTTCAGAATGTATAATTCCTGCTTTTTTTTTTTTTTTTGCAAGTTATGGCAGTGCACACAACACATATGAAGTTAGATTGTGTTCCTACACCACTGGTCTGAGCTTTTTTTAATCTTTTGGATGTCACTTGCGTGCATTTTTTCCCCTTTGGTTTGACCTACAGTCAGTTCTGTCTGGCCTCACATTAGGGACATGCATAAAGGAGAATATTTATTTTTCACATTTTTCAACTATCCATCTCCCTCAGAAGGGAGTCTTGGTGTAAACATGCTTTGTTCAGTGCATTAAAACGAGTGAATGAAATCTGGATCATTTTAAGTTTTCCTGGTTTGGTCTGAGACAAATCCAGAGGAGCCTTTAGGGCCAAAAAAATCAAGACCAAGGGCACCTTGCCCTTTTCTTCTTCCCCCATCACAACTGTACTGGCTTGGTTGCGGATCTTTCTGTGCCCACCCAGCAAGCTCCTAATCCAGCCTCAGCCTGTGCAGTGCCAACTTTCTCTTGCTACTTCATCCTTAGAAATTCTGGGTGACGGAGCTAGTCAGTCTGAAACCAGCTTGCCTTATAAGATGGTAGTTGGGGGGAGTGATGGGAATCAGGAATTTGCAGTGCATTAAACAATCTTGTACGCCTGAATAAAAAGGATAAAAGGAGTGCTGGAGCTTGTGTTTCAAGTCCGTGTGTAGGCAATGAACGTGTGCTTTAAGGTTTGCAACCATCTGAGTACTGAAAGGCGTGTTAAATGTTTTGCATAGCTCTACTTCATACGTTTGTGTCACAGCTGTTTCATTGGCTTATGAGAAAAATGCTTATAAAGAAACCAAACCAGATTGATGCAACAAAAAGCTTTTATTTTCTTTGTTCTACATATACAAACCATAGTGATCACTGTGCCTCTTGCTAAAGAACTGCAAGAGTCTGGACCTAATCAAGGCCACACATTATATGTTGGATTTATTAGATAATAGAAAGCAAAAGGGATATCAATATAACCCTTGCCCTGGAATGCTTTTGATAAAACTATTGGAATGATATTCTACTTTTTATACTGGTGGAACCCTATTCTTTTAGATAATGCACTTGCTCTGAGGGAAACTCGTTTCTGTTATCTCTCCATTCGTAGGTTGGGTATTTTCCTCACAGACATTTCATTACCAAGCTAGGTAACATCACATTATACTGTTGTTTGTGTTACCTAGTTTGGTAATGAAATGTCTGAGAAAACCAAGCGCAAAGAGCACCAAAGATCCCACATTCACAGTATAGGTCAACAGCCACACTCAAATCAGTTTCAACTGAACACTGAGGCACCACCAGTTCTTTAGATGCATGGAGACCCAGTAAATTTAAAATAACAGCAAAATTTTGCTTATAACATATTTACTCTTTCTCACATGCACACACATACTCATCCACACCCACCTCAACTAGGCTAGTAGGTACTATTATTTATTTAGCGTGTGTTAGGGAAATCTACATATGCTAGACACAATACAGTCCTGGCAGCCTAGAATTCTAGTTCATTCTGTTACTTGCCTATCCTTAGTGCACCACAGAGGGTGAACCAGCTTTACACCAGCTGACTAGTGGTGCTTAGGTTGCTGGCTCTTCCAGGATCCTGGCTTTGCCTCACCCCGCCTCATGTCACGATGCCTTGGGTCTAGGCCAAAGAAACACAGCTAGGCTTTTCCCACTAAAGTGGTACCCATTTATCTATTGCAACATTGCATGTTTTCAAACTGCTGCATGGGCAGGAGCTAGGGATCGAGCAACAGGTGCTCATTCCATCTCACAGCGCCGGGCTCAAACTGCCAGAGTACAGTCCGTTTCTGGCCAGCAGTTCCAGTGTCAGTAAACTTCTAGGCCACCGCATCCCCAGCTAGTAGGTAGGGGGACGGAAGCCACCAAGTCTGGATCTAAAGACTCAAAATGTGGGTGGGCTTCAGGGCCCTCCTTATTCCCCAAAGTCCTTACTTTATTGATCCTCAAGTCTGGCAGCTACTCTTGCTTTGTTGATTTTCAAGTCTGGTAGCTGTGGATGGGATTTGGGGAGAGATTTTCCATGTCTTAGGCCCAACTTTTGTCTGGTTTAGGAGACATTTTTTCTTTGTTTTCTTAATGACTTAGTTCCTTCTTATCTATCTCCCTTATCTTTCTCCCAAAAGGGTCTTTTAGACAAGATTCTTGGTTTTTGTCCACCCTGTTTATGTGCCTGGTTCATTTTAGATATGGCAGCTTCAGGCTAGTCCAGGGGTAGGCAACTTTGGCTCTTTTATGACTCGTGGACTTCAACTCCCAGAATTCCTGAGCCAGCATGGCTGGCTTAGGAATTCTGGGAGTTGAAGTCCAGGAGTCATAAAAGAGCCAAGGTTGCCTACCCCTGGGGCTAGTCTCTCATATCCACTATACAGCTCGAGACTATGCTGTCTCTTACAGGCTTCCCTAGGCAGCATCTCTTTGGTCTTCCAAAGTCATTCCCATATACCATTACATGGTTGAAGAACTAAATAGCAATGGAGAAAGTAAACAACCCTTGTGGGTGCGGTATTGATCCAAAAAGTAAATGTTGGAAGTGAGTGCAGCTCAGGGCATAGCTGGATGTAGGCTTGAAATGTCTTGGGGGGAGGGGGAGATAAAAGTAAGGTTGAATGAAAAATGAAAAAAAAGTGCCTTGGTAGGCAAGAAGCACCTTTATCTGTTTTGGGAACTTGACAAATCCAACATGACTGCCATTTTAAAAAGAATGAAGTCTCCACCTGTGGCAGGCAAGAGAAACACAAAATTCAAATGGGTCTGTTGAGCTCAAAAAGGCTCCTCTTGAACTGTATTACTACTAGGCCTATGCATACTTGACCTTTCCAGAAATGGAACTTCTGGGGAATTCTGCAATGCCCGATTTCTCCTTCAAATCACTGCAATCTGGTTGTCCCAGGAGTAGGCTAATTATCTGAACCAGAAGAGGTGTAATGCGTCTAGCAGGGAATGCCGTATCTGTAATGCCACTAATAATATATGGTTCAGAGGATAAACTGCTGGGCCATTCCTAGAGCAACCAGATTGGTATGGTCTGGAAGAAAAACAAATTGTCCATACCAAATTGTTATCCTAATTAAAACAAGCGGTCACAGTTGTGTAGCAAATTTTTGTTTTGGATAAATATCTCAAAACAGTCCAGGATATTTGAGGAATCCATTGATTTCTCAAAGGAAACCATCTCACGTTCTGCTCCAGTGTAATGTATATACATTGAATCTACACTATTAGGAAAGAATGAAAAATGGTGCCACGGCTTTATGCATGCATTAAACATAATTCTTTTTTTTATAAAAGTTTTATAAGTTTTTTCCATTTTTTACAAAAGCTTAGGATACAACGTGGTAGTCAGTGCAAATCATTCAAAAACAAAATCATATACATATAGCTCAAATTAATTATAAACAATTTCCTCTCTGTAAGGAATATTACTTATTAAAATTAATACAATTTTAGATAAAGTTCAATCAAACAAAAATCCTCAATCACCTTGCAATTATAATCTATATCCTGTTTTAAGCTTTACAAATTACAATTGTCATATTCCAGTTACATTTCAATAGACATATAGTTGGGATTTCAGGTATCCTTAATAATAGATCATTCATTAAAACTAATTTTTTCTCTATCACAAGTGGTTCTTACTCTCTCTCTATTACAGCGTATTTCTCACGTTTAAAATAACAATATAAATCCAACAAATACAGTTCTATTTTTAAGAATATATTCTATCATTTCATCCATCTACATCTATAAAAAATCTTTTTAAGCCCTTTTATAAAGTTTACACCTTTAAATACTTATCAAGTATAATGTCAAGAAATTCCCAGCCTTCATTCATTATTAATTCAAACAGAAATTCTCTATTTCAAAATAATTATATTTAAAATAATAGTGTAGTTCCCAAAAAAATACATATCCATTTTTAAAAACATGTTCTATCATTTCATCACTCTACTTCTATAAAATCTTTTTAACCCCTAAACAAGTTTGCTCCCTAATAATTATCAACTATGATAACAGTCCATTCTCATCCTTTCATTATTAAATCAGACAAAATCTCTAAAGCCTATAAAACAGTAACGTTTTATATCACATTTAAACATAATTCTTAAAGCAGTGGTCCTATTTTTAGACTTGTGTGGAAGCCTGATAAAAAAGGGAACAGAGGTGCTGAACACATATAAAATCTGAACCACTTCAAAAACGTTTGTGTGGTTCTATTTGTTTATATCATAACCTTCATTGTAATCAGAAGTTAGCATGAGTTTAAGGAGCTTCCTGGGAACCTGAAGCTAATATTACATAGATTGCATAACTGTTTTCAGTTTGGCTGCAATATTTTGCTGGGCCTTCCGTAGGTAATATAACATGATTCCAGCAAAAGCAGTGGCTTCATATGTTGCTTTGGTGGAGTTGCAGTGGCTCAGTGACTTAAAAGACGCCAGAGAAGGTCTGTGCTCTGGCGGTTCACATCCTACCAGTATGACGGAGTGAGCTCCCGTCACTTGCCTCAGCTCCTGTCAACCCAG
This sequence comes from Protobothrops mucrosquamatus, assembly GCF_001527695.2. Classification (NCBI taxonomy): domain Eukaryota; kingdom Metazoa; phylum Chordata; class Lepidosauria; order Squamata; family Viperidae; genus Protobothrops; species Protobothrops mucrosquamatus. The sequence continues at coordinate 566,855 of NW_015386723.1, forward strand.
CAGTTTGAGTACATGTAAATGTGAGTAGATAAATAGATACCACTTTGGTGGGAAGATAACAGTGCTCTGTGTTTCATTGCATATTCCGCACTGCAGTGTGATGTCATGCTGGTCACATGACTGCAGAAATATCTTCGGACAGCACTAGTTCACATTTACAAATGGAAATGAGCACCGCCTCCTACAGTCAGCTATGACTAGCAGTGTAAAATCTACAGGGACTCCTTTACCTTTATATGTTACTTTGAGTGATGAACATATTTGCACTACTGGTTTCCTAAATAAAACCGGGACAAAGTTTTTAAAGGACAAGATGTGAGTCTTTCAGTAAACGGAAAGCTTCTATTTCTTCATTAACTTCGTTGAAGTTGACCTCATACTCATCAATCGTTGCTGCTAAGCAAATTATTACTGCCTGTAACATAAATGTAATTTCTCAAGAGAGTGATGCTAATTTAAAATCCAACCTCTTTCATGTCAAGTTACCACACAGAAAGGAACAGCACTAGAAATTAAGACTTCCCAAGAAATAGGCAGCCAAAAGTATCACAATTAATATGAGATTCTTGTTGAAATTATTCTTGTATGAAAGAACTGCCCTCTGCAATTTCTTGTTTTGTCCAGAATAGAAGTGATTCCTAAAACAGAAAGTGGTTTTGAATTGTTGTATGGAGTTTGCTTGATAGGAAAGCAATTGAATAGCGTTTAATAACGCCTATAAAAACCTAATGTGTGATGTTCTTTGATAGTTCAGTGCTTCTATTTGATGTGTGTATTTCAATATTTCAACATCAACTTTTAATTTTATAATGAATTTTTAATAGTTTTTAACTGCAAACAATATTGTTATAACAGTTTTGGTGGAGAAGCAAGATCTAAATATAAATCAATCAATAGAAGTGTATTTGTTTTAGACTTGCACATACAGTATTACCTTTAGCTACACAGTGTAGTGTTAAATTGTTTAGGTAATGAATCTAATCAGGCTTTTCAACTTTTGTTGTGCCCTTTTAATTCTTTTTGCAAATCCAGTGTTAAGGATGTTTTTTTACACAGAAGCCAACTTATTATATTGTCAACACTTCCACCACGGTTAATACCCTCAAATTATTTGCTTTTCTGATTTATCTCATGATACCAGAGAGCTGTTTTTGGTACTCTGAAAACTTCCACCAGAGATTTATGATCTTTGCTTCTGTTAATGAAACTTACTTTATAATAGCAACAGTCCCCTGCTCAACGATATGTAAATTATGAAGTACAATGCAGAGCATAGAAAAACTCAAAGAAGTAGTGCAAGATCGGAAGACGTGGAGATACTTGGCCCATAGAATCACCAAGAGTCGGATATAACTGAATGGATAACATCATCATCTAAAACTAGAGTGGAACAAATCAGAAAGTCACTGTATATTAGAGCTGTGGTAGCGCAGTGGTTAAAATGCAGTATTGCAGGCTAATTCTGCCAACTGCCAGCAGCTCTATTCTCATTGGCTCAAGGTTGACTCAGCCCTTCCATCCTTCTGAGGTCGGTAAAATGAGGACCCAGATTGTGGGGGCAATAGGTTGTCTCTGTAAACTGCTTAGAGAGGGCTGTAAAGCACTGTGAAGTGGTATATAAGTCCAAGTGCTATTGCTATAATAGCATGGTAAGTTTAATATGCTATCTTCCTTCTCTTACAAGATTTGTTTGAAAAGTAGGTCATCACTTTTTAAATTAACTGTAGTAGTATAGTTTTTTTTTTCTTCAGTTGTGGATTTGGAGCTATTAAGAGTAAGAGTCGAGGGCAGAATGTGTAGAAAGACAATAAGCCTTTTTAGCAGTTCTTACATTCTGATGAGGCATCCAATGGATAGAAAGCAGCTGAATTTCTTGGGATAAAACATAGAAGGAACGGTTGCTGGAATTGGGTATGTCTAGTTTAATGAAGAGAAGGACGAGGGGGGACATGATAGCAGTGTTCCAGTATCTCAGGGGTTGCCACAAAGAAGAGGGAGTCAAGCTATTCTCCAAAGTGCCTGAAGGCAGGACAAGAAGCAACGGATGGAAACTAATCAAGGAGAGAAGCAACCTAGAACTAAGGAGAAACTTCCTAACAGTTAGAACAATTAACCAGTGGAACAACCTGCCTCCAGAAGCGATAAATGCTCCAACACTGGAAGTTTTAAAGAAATAATAATAATAATAATAATAATAATAATAATAATAATAATAATAATAATAATAATAATAATAATAATAATAATAATTACTACTACTACTACTACTACTATCAACATCATCATTATCAGCTGGTTTCCAGCTGATAATTGGAAACCACTAGAGCTGCCAAAAAGAATTGCTTTGCATCGCTAGAGGGAACCCATAACAGCCATGTAAGGAGAACCTACCAATTACATATACATTTGGGATAAACAGCAGGTATCTATTCTCCCAAAAACCTGTGCATTTAAAACTTCTTGATTTGCATCAAAATGATCCAAGGTTCCCCTCTCTTCTGAGAAATTTGTTCATGTAGTGTTGGCCTTACACAAGCCTTTGCTTACTTGGTGCACTCCAACTATGTGGGACACCACCCCCTATAATAATCCACTAAAGGAAGGCTGCCTGAGTGTTAGATCTATAGACAAAGAGGAAAGAAGTGGGAAACAAAGCAATTGACAGATTAAAGCCACAAGGGGAAACACACACACACACACACGTTATTTCCTCTCCTTTTAAAGATATTTGCGTGGTCCTGAATGTAAGACGAGGGTTGAAGCTGGTGAACCAGTGTTAATGGCACCTCTGGGTATAGGGTGGGATGAGGCAAAGGCAGGAAATATGTCTGCTGCTTGAATAGAAGCAGAGATTTGAGACATTTCACAGGTAAGATTGTAATGGTTAGAATACCAATCAGATTGGACAGTTTCTTCGTAATATTTAAGTTCCACCCACAGCGATTATTCCTATATCCCTGGAGAATATGTCTTTGTCTATTCCCAGTAGTTCTAAATGTATCCATTATTTGGGTAGGGGAAAGGACCACCAACATTCAGTATTGTCTACCTGTGACTTGCACTTTTTTTTTATTTGGCATCTTTCTAGAGATGGATACTCGCAAGTGCATTATGGTGTTCTTATTTTTTTTTAAAAAAACACCTTTCTCATAAAATGGTCTTCCTTAAATCTCTGAGAATCTCGGGACTTTAGCTATTCTAATGGATGGTGGCTGACATTTTCTTCTTGTTGTAGGTACAAGATTGATGTCAATAGGTTTTGGCTTGATGCTCAGCCAAGTCTAGGTAATGTTATGGTAATTGATTACAGTGCCAATTTATGCAGGGTGAGGCAGGTTATAGATGATGTACAGAAAACACTGATCTTTCAAGATCAGTGTTGAGTACAAGTACAGTGATACAAGTCATGCTTTCCAGTTTGCACTAATGCACCGGTTTCATAACTTGATACATTTCATACTTTTACATCCAAAAATCATGTTATCACTAGTTATTTCAAATAGTTATATATTTGTGGGAAATTAAATACCAGATGGTCTTTTTTCTAAATTACCTGAATGACTGATATCAAATATATTTTAGTGCTAAT
>NW_015386723.1:571071-575046 GCF_001527695.2 Protobothrops mucrosquamatus
CTATCTATCTATCTATCTATCTATCTATCTATCTATCTATCTATCTATCTATTTTGTTACAATGTGTGCACAAGGATACTTGGAGAGGATAGTGCTTCCCACCACTTCTTTTGTGATCTTGAGGCACAGGTTATGGATAGAGTACAACTAACAGCCTGCCTCAATTTAGCACATTCCAGATGTGAAGAGGGAGGGTTACAATTCACAGAATTTCTGGTCAATGTACTAGCTGAAAATTCTAAAAATTATAATTCCCACCAGGGTGGAGAAGTTTAAAACTAGAAAGGCAGCAAGATTTATGAATGTTTTTTTAAAAAAATAACTTGTTTGTTCTGCTTATTATTTTTTTAAGAGCAAGTGCCTCCATTGTAATCAGTCTATATGCAATTCATGTACTTTGGGTTTGTAAATATAGAATTATATTTATCCTTAAAAAGACTTTTCTGTTCCAAAAGGCATGAATGAATGTAACCCGTTTTCTTCCATATTTTAGATATGGAGCCATAAACCTTTGCCCTCAGTGTAAACATCTTCAAATTTGGCTCTCTTATAAGAGCTGCTGGTTCAAAAAGAAGAGTGGACCCTTTCCTCAAATAGCAAAAGCAAGTTATTTGCTCCAAAATACTATTTTCGCCTCCATTATTTGGCCACTAGATGGCAAGCAAAGTGTTTGGAAACTCTTTCAGACCAGCAACTGGTGGAAAACAGCTGGGATGTGGGAAAATTCCTTTGACTTTTTTAACTTTGTTCTTGAAAAGGAGGGGGGGTTAGACATAAATAATATCCCAGCGAGGCAACAGCAGCAATTTAAAAAATAGCTTTGTAAAGCCATCATCATGCTATTTGTACACAAGTAGGTATGTATTTTTTTTTTCTGCAATCCCGTGCCAGTTTCCCTACATATGGCTTATATCAGTAAAATATATAAAACCAAAACTTGATAAAACAAATAATGCAGATTTGGATCAAAGCAGGAGAACATTACGTAAACATGGAAAACAGTCCCGATCAAAATCCAACTAGGAAATGGATACCAAAACCAAATAAAGAAGAAAGGACCTGGGAGATTGTCCTTTAGATATTGCCAATGTTTACAGATACTGTAGATGGTACCGACACAAGGATGTGCTTTGATCAGTTGGACTAACGAGGTATTGAAAAGCCTCTTTGAAATGATACACAAGCCTCCTTTCCCAGGATGGCTGGGAATTTAAAGTTGGTCTAATTCTTCTGTAAGAAAACTGTCCTCACGAGCATCTTGATACTATCTTCTCATCCACTGATTTTGCCAATCATCACAGCCTGCTGCTCAATCTGGCTGTTTCAAGGTGGGCATGGCCCTGTATTCAGCAAGGTGTTCAACAAATTCAAGGTATCTTTTGAAGAACTGCAGTCTTTGCAGGTTAAAGAAATTATTATTTTCTGAAACAAGGAAGCCATCCTCAAGACTTCTTGAGATTAAAGTCTTTTTTTAAGTCTGCTTACAGAGGGAGAATGCTTCTTGCATTGTTTCTCAGAGGTAAATGTGTAGCACTCTCTGCAACTATTGCTGGATACTCTCCTTCTGTTCCTGTTGTCTTTCTCATACATTGCATTTACCCACCTCTGTCTGAATTGTACTATCCAAATTGAGTAAGCTAACTCTTCCTTACTTGATATTTGAAATGGTATTGCTTAGACAGGTTCAGTGGTCTTGAGATTGGACTGCAATTGCCCTTCAGACTGTCATCATGCCTAGCTTTCTGTCCAACATTACTGCCCTCACCTCTATAACGTCCATATAGTTTTAAGGGAAAGCAGCACCAATCTTTCCCAACTTGATAGCCTTCAGATGTGTTGCATTTCAAATCCCACAGGTCCAATACACTTAAGGAGCTGGAAGCCCAACACATCTGGAAGTGGTATGAATAGGGCACCTTGATGTAGGATGTTTCCCTGTTATATGTCAGCAGGGCCAAACTTAAACTGTGGCACTCTTGGTGTGTGCTAAAGGAGTCTAATGAATCTCCACATCTCACTCCATAAATAAAGGACCTGTTTACAATCTCTTAAGAACCTTAAGGTTCTTACTGTTGACTCTTATTGCTCCTTTCTGTGCTCTTCCTTCAGCTGTGACCCTAGAGTAGGTCATATATATCCCCTTCTTCAGCAGAGATCCAGCCATACTCTCTTAACAAGTCATGAAAGTTTTAATTCATGCCATCACCACATTTTTTGACACACATCCCATCTTTCCTTGAGAGTATTATATAAAAAAGCAGGTGAGCAGGTGGGTACAGCAGCTAGGAACATAAAATCTGAAGTTTTGTTTTTTTAGAAGCGGGCTACCTTGGATATCTTGACCCGCTGAGACCTCTGTATATGTTTCCAAAAGACCAGGAAGGAGATGTTCAAATGTGCTTTTTAGTGTCAATGTCTAAAAGACACTAATGTATATCCCACATGTATATTACACAAGGACACTTTCAACAGAAGGTGAAATTTGGTTGAAATACAACTAGTATGATTGCCTAGTCTTAGTTTTCATTAAGACTTGCAGTGAATCAGAATCTATAGGCAACTGGGTGGGTGTATGTGGGGAGTTAGGATGTGATGGCCACGATCGGATTTGTTTCTTGTGAAAAAGTGCAGGATTGCTCTACACAAGCATGTATTTCAGTTCACACTTTTTTTTTTACAAATAGAAATCTGAATTTAGTCCAAAAGACAGAACGAAGTCCAAATCAGGAATTTGAATCCAGGTTTATAAAAAAATTATTCACCCGCTGAGTGTTAGTTGCATCATCAATTCTACTGGAATGCTTCCAGACAACAGTCCTCATTTGGTATATTGGATTGAATGTTGGGAAAATACACCCTTTAAAATCTCCCTAATTTAGCTGAAAAAAATGAATAGGCTTTTTAACATATAGGATTAGGCTGGGGAGGGAGGAGGGGCACAGGAGACAGAGAGAAATAAATCTTAATCTGCTCCTAAGGAGTAACTCCCTTAAATAAGGGATGGATAACCTTTTCTGGCTGAGGACTGCACTTAATATTTTTTAGACAGCTGACACCCACAGAGGATAGGGTCACATCATACATAAGAGTGGGGCTAATTTTAGATCTCTTTCATAAAGATATGCCCGTTAAAAGTGTCAGGTACCTCAAAATGCTGGCCAACTCTGTCCTCGGCCATCTCAGTCAGGGGATTTCCACAAAAGGTTAGGGTCGCATGCTGTTCAGAAGAGGCAAAACAACTTGCTGTTGTTAAAATCTGCTGGGAAATGGCTATGCTTTCATAATGGGCAACGCCATTTCTGGTGCGGGAAGGGGAGTAGAGTGAAGAAGGCAGGAGGAAGGAGATTATATAGAACTGGATTTCATCTGGTGCCTGTTGTTAAAGATGACCTGGTCTGAGACTTTTAATTTCCAGGTCAACTGAAAAAAAAACCTCGTGTTCTTTCTCTTGTGTTCAGCAAGCAAAAGGAGTTGTGATTTCTAGTTGAAGCAGGGCCCCTCGGGATGGGATACCAAGAGTCCCTTCTGCTCAGATCTTCCTTTTTGACTCTGAGATTGTCTCATCTCCGGTGACATAAACCAACTCTAACTGTGTCTCCATCCAAGAAGAGCTTCTGTTTCAGCCCAGGAGGTTCCTGGTTCTCCAAATTTTGGCTTGGGCTCCAACATAGGTGAATTTTGAGTCCCTTCACGGAGTCGTGCAACTTTCTTTGATTTAATAATTTCCTCTTAAACAGTGAAGTTGTTTGGGTTTTTACTGCTCCTAGTTGTCCTTTGGAAAGATGGGATGATTTCAGGAGCCCACTCAATAAAATGAGGTGGTGTCATGTCTTCCCAACATAGCAGGGTTGGCTTACTATACATAGCCACAGAAAGAGTTCCTCTTGTGTCACATCACAGTATTGATCAAGCTCCCTTTTCTTACTCACAATTTATATTCATGCCAGACCCTACAGGCAATACCAGTGTACTCCT
>NW_015386723.1:576072-580182 GCF_001527695.2 Protobothrops mucrosquamatus
GGAAAGATGGGATGATTTCAGGAGCCCACTCAATAAAATGAGGTGGTGTCATGTCTTCCCAACATAGCAGGGTTGGCTTACTATACATAGCCACAGAAAGAGTTCCTCTTGTGTCACATCACAGTATTGATCAAGCTCCCTTTTCTTACTCACAATTTATATTCATGCCAGACCCTACAGGCAATACCAGTGTACTCCTCGCCCTGGCTCCATCTTGTCTCCAGCCTAGGATTTGAACTGGTCAATCCTTCTTGTTCCAGAACAACTAATCGTTCCTGCTTAAACTGATTGGGTTCTACCAGGCAGAGTGAAAAATCATAGTTGTTTCCTATCCCTCTGGGGAAGGCAAGGCCAGATCCATGGTATGTCTTGGAGAAATGATGAGCTTTCTCCCATAGATCACTGGAAGTATGTGTGTACAAGTCACATTGATTGGCCATTGGTCTGAAAGCATTGGCACTCAACAATGATGACCAGGCATTTGGTTAGCATGGGGGGAATCACAGGATGGAAACCACCATCCAGTCAATCTAATTTATGGTGGCCATTCTTTTTATTGAGTTGGGGCCACCTATCCTTATCAAAACTATAGCAGCAGGACATTTGCTCTTCTCATTGCTGATCCCTATTTCTGCCTTGACTGCCTCGGTTCTCAGTGCCATTGTAGTCAATTAACTTCCTCCTAATATGTGCAAATGACAAAGCCTAAGGAACACTGAGACCATCTTTGGGCAGTGTTGGAATAAAGAAGAAAAGGCTATTTAATACCAGTGTAGGTAGCTCAGGACAGCTTAAGTCCCTCTCACTTATGGGCTAGGAACGAGATGAAGGAAACACCACAGGAGACAAGAAACCTCACGTTTGCGCTGTGGTTAGGGGCAGGGGGACTCAGAGGCTTCGATGAATGGTGCTTTAAACTACTAGTAAGAAAAGGTATTCAAGAGACAAGATTCCAAGAGGGCAGGCTGGAAAGAGGATAGAGCAGGGGTAGGCAACCTCGGCTCTTTTATGACTCGTGGACTTCAACTCCCAGAATTCCTGAGTCAGCTATGCTGACTCAGGAATTCTGGGAGTTGAAGTCCACGAGTCATAAAAGAGCCGAGGTTGCCTACCCCTGGGATAGAGCTAGTGAGGAAACATCATACCCCCCCTCCCTCCCTCCCAAGCCTATGTTCTTTTCTTTTTTGATTCTGGATTCCGAAGTGCACTGGCTACTGCAGACAGGGCCTGGGATAAAGGCAAACCGGACAGAACAAAAGTTTCCAGCTAGCCCAACATCACCTTTTCAATTGGGCTGGCATATGTCTGGAAGGCCCATAGGTTGCCAGGGCGGGTAAGGTGCTTCCCCTGCACCGTCGTCGCCCTCTCTTGCTTTTGGAAGGGCAGACTGCCTCTGAGCATGGCCGGTCGACCGGGCCAAACAGCCCGACCGAGAGAGCTCTCTCTCTCTCTCCCCTTCCAAACCGCCCAGCCTCGGCTTCGCTTGTTAGCCGCCCGCTCCCGCGCACCGAAAAGACGGGGGGCCGCCTTGGCTACGCTCGCTTGGTCCCCGAATTGCTGCGGTCGCCTTTGGCTGCCCAGGTGGAGCTCCACACCCCGCCCCGGGACCGGAGGGAGGCGAGGGCCGGCGGCCAGCTGGCTTCTCGCTTGTCCTTCGCCTCCAGCAAGTGCAAGCAGCAGCCAGCACCTCCCTTCGCTTGGCCGACGATGCGCGCTCTCTCGCGCGGTGGGGAGGATGGTGAGAGGAGACAAGAGGGAGACTAAGGCGGAGAAGGCGCTGAAGCGGCGGCGGGGCAAGGCTGGTGGCCCCATTCGGCTTGTCCTTGGCCGAGCCCTTTCCTCTTCCATGCCCTCGCCAGGAACCTGTCCGTCGTCGCCGGGAGGAAGGGGGCCCTTTTGCGCCGACCGGAGGCCGCGCTCGATCCAGAAAAAGGGGAGAAAGGCAGAAAGGGATCCGGGAGCCATCCTCGAGCGCCAAGGGGTCGCAGGGTTGCTCTTTGGTCAAGAGACGGGAAGAATAGGCTGAGAAAAGGGGGGGAGGCGACCGGGAGGAGGAGGGGGGGGGAGGAAAAGCAGGCTTGTTTGCTGACGGTCGGAACTTACTGACAATCAAGCAGGACCTTCGCCGCTCCAGAGATCGGGCGCGAGAGAGGGAGTGAGACACACGCACACCCGCGCGCACACACACAGAGACACACACACCCGCGCGCACACACACACACACACATCCATCCCCAGACCAGGAGGAGGAGAGAGTGGGGGGGGGGGGGAGAAGAGGAGAGCTGATGTCTAAGGGAGTCGCTCGGTGGAGGCAAAGCAGGCAGGCTTTCAACTTCTCCTCACTGCTGCTCAGCGCCAAGCGGGATCGCTGGAAAGCGGCGGAGCTTCATCCCGGAGCGGGACCCTTCCCATGGCCAGCCTGCGGCGGGGGGTTTGACGCCGTTCGCTTGAAGCCACTGGACCGTCCCCCGCCGCCGCTCCACCTCGCTCAGCGATGTCTTCTTATTCCCCGCTCTCCGCCTGCACTTGCCTGTAAGGATAGTGGCGTTTCTCTCTCTTCTCTCCCCCCCCCACCCTCCCGCCCCGGCGCGCGCGCGCGCCTGTGTGTGTGTGTGTGTGTGTGTGTGTCTGCCTGCCTTTGCTTTCTCAAAGTCTCGGTTTGGGTGGTTTGGATCTGTTGCGGTGGCTGAGGGAATTGGGGGTGGGGGGCGAGGGGGGGGCGCGGCGGCGGTTTTCCCCTGAGGAAAACAAAGCGGTCCGGCTCTGACGGTATCAGTCGCGACCGTTATAAACAAAGCCACCCCGCGTGGGTCTGGTCGGGTTGTGTTGTGGTTGTGGTTGTGTTGCCGAAGTTTAACCGTTTCACCACGTCCTCTGATTTTTTCTTGTTTTTCTCCCCAGATGGTTACATTACCTGCTGCTCTGCATCCAAGTCCAGGTAAGCGCCTCGTTCCCCCCCCCCTCCGACTCGTCTCCCCCCCCTCCGTCCTTTTCAGTTCCTCTGAGGCGCCGGCGTGGATTTGGGGCATAACCGAGGAGTCCCCTTTAATAGAGAAGTGCCGCTCCCGTGTAAAGAAAGTCCTGGGCGTTTTGTACAGTCGGGTTTATTCTACCTCCCTGCGGTAAAATCGGCGGGGAATCGCTTGCTCTGCAAAGCCGGCCGCCTCTCGCTCCCCGAGGAGCGCCGGAGCCGCGGTGGAAATCAAAGCACCATCTGCGTTCTCTCTCTCTTCCCCCCCCCCGGAGCCCCTCCGCCCGGCCACCCTTTCCCACCCGGCTGCTGTTGCCTCGTGGACGGCGGGGAGTAGCGAGTGCTGCTTCTGCGGAGGGTCCGAGACTGGCTAAAGAGGTGAGAGGGGAAAAGTTTAGCCGCCGCAAACGTTGGGGAAGGTGCGGGCGGGAGCTTCTGTTCTGGGAGCCCCGGAGGGAGGGAGGGAGGGAGGGGGCGTGCGTGCGTGCCGTTGCGGCTTTGCTCAGCTCGCCCCTGAAAGTGCCGGAGTTTCTTCCTCAGAGTGGGGGGGGCCGGAGGGGAGGGGAGGGAAAGGGGGGGGGGGCAACCGACAATGGAATCGAATGGGCCAAGTTCTTTCCCCCCCCTCTCCGTTTCTTAAGATGAAACCAGCCCGGAAGCGGGAGGCGGGGTGGGAGCTAAGATTGGAAAAGCAACTTCGGAACGCCGCGTTACTCTCCGCGTCTACCTGCCCTTCGGTGTTCGAACCCAGGGGGAGGAACGTGGCGTGAGGAGAATTCAAAAAAAAAAAAAAAGGAAAAGAAAAAGAAAAAGGAAAAAAAAAAAAAAGGGCGGTGGTGGGTACTGTAGTTTGATGGAGTCGATCCCGTTCTTTCCCCTGGTATTCTAATGAGACGGTTTTGGCCGTGCTTTCTTTTTTATTATTATTATTAAGTGTGCGCGCGTCTCTCTCTCTGTGTGTGTGTGTGTGTGTGTGTGTGTGTGAGAGAGAGAGAGACGCGTGCTCTGTGTGTGTGTGTGTGAGAGAGAGAGAGAGAGAGAGACGCGTGCTCTGTGTGTGTGTGTGAGAGACGCGTGCTCTGTGTGTGTGTGTGAGAGAGAGAGACGCGTGCTCTGTGTGTGTGTGTGAGAGAGAGAGA